>NC_133648.1:208203418-208434416 GCF_009905375.1 Apium graveolens
ATAATTCATCATACTCGTCTGCCTTTGTTCTGGCTCTTAAGCTTTTACACTATCTCCATAACCTTGGGAAGTACTTTCCTGAAAACAATTGACTGAACTTAAATCAGTTTATTATAATCTCTTGCTCCGTGCCTTCCTTGGCCTTTCACCCAGCGGGTGGTCTCTCTCTTAGGAGGGTAAGTGACAAAACAGTCTTTTGTGGTTCGTCAATCATTTAGAATCTCAAATGATTCATCTATTTCCTTTAGCCAGGCTCTTGCCTCGACTGGGTCAGCTTGTTCCTTGGAACTCTGAGAGCTTAGCGACTTAAAGGTCATGAAAGAATTTCCCACCGCACTGTCTCCTCAGGGTGGTGGTTGGGGATAATAGTCTAAGTTCTGTCTAGACATGTCCATGAATTGCCGTATAGGAGTATCGTCTCGGGTCTCCTTTCCTTACTCGCCTTTCTGTTTCCTTAGTATGAAATGTTTCATCCTACTCCCCATAATTGGGGTCATCTTTTAATTTAAAATCCTCATTTTCCACTCCATTATGTCATGGGTTCCTTCTATCTTGATGGCGACCTCCCTGACTATCACGTTCAGGGTTTGCTCTAAATCTTATTCCTCAAACTATGGCTCTCATATAAGTTCTCATCCTTAAGCTCTTGAACTTTCGGAACCCAAATTCTATAGGAATACCTCATTATTCCCTTATCATCTTTCCCGGTATTAATCTTTTATCTAATTGTTGGCTTTCTGCCTTCATTCATCACCTTTTTCTGGCACAATATGCTCTTTTCCAATAATTCGGTCTCTATTGCAATCTCAAACAGCTTTTCGGTACCGGCTCCGGTCACCTTCACTACTATTTCCAAAATCTCTTATAAACTTTCCCAAAGACATTATCATCTTGAGTCTCTCCTTTTTACTAAGGGCATCAGCCACCACATTGGCTTTCCCCGAATGATACAGAATCTCCCAATCATTATTCTTGATTAGCTCTAGCTGCCTCCTCTGGCATATGTTGAGCTCTTTCTACGTAAAAATGTACTAGTGCACTTATGGCTTAGGTAATTCTCGCACTTCTCTCCATACAAGTAGTGCCTCCAATCTTTAGGGTAAAACTATTGCCACGAGCCTAAGCTCATGGGCGGGGATATCGAATTTCATATTACCTTAATTGTCTTGACGCAGACGCGATTATCTTGCTGTGCTAAGAAGCACCCTAATTCCTTATGCGAAGCGTCACTTACAAATCACAAAATCTTCTTTTTCCATCCGGCAACGCCAACATAGGGGCCGTCACCAACCTTTGCTTCAGTTCTTAAAAGCTGTTCTCGCATTTCTCTGTCTATTCGAACTTCTCAGTCTTATGAGTAAGCCGCGTTAAAGGGGCTACTATCTTTACAAACTTGAACGAACCTCTGGTAGTGACCGGCCAATCCTACCTCTGGTAGTCGACCCAACCAGGGTCATCAATTCATCAGTGGTCCTTTATCCAATCTCGTCAGGATCCTCCATGGGATCCTCCTCAGCAAATATCCCTTCTAGGACAACATCCTCAATCGCTACATCCTCAATATCAACATCATCCGGTCCTGCATTAGGACACTCTATCGGATTCACAATTCGATCTCCAATTAGTAATAAAATATCATCACGATGTTGCTCCTCAACCTCAGGGTTCGGAGTCCCGCTACCATATACGATAACGAACTACGCTCCTATCACGATATTTATAAGGGTTCCCATAAGGGTTTTAACTGTCAGTACTACGTTAGGTAGCCCGACTATGAACTTGGCAAGAGTTCTTATTATCTTAGTGAACTTATTATCTTAACGTCCCATCATCTCTGGGGTTTATAACGCTTAGCTCTGATACCATTTCTGTAACACCCCCAAATCCGGGGTCGGGGATCCGGGTTGTCACGAGTTCCATTTCCCTTAACAACACCCAATCTTAATAAATAATCAACTACTCTGTACTGTGACCCCACAATAAACACATACACCACAAGTTATAGTCTCAGAGATGAATATCCAAAAATAATCACAAGTCGTTTTATTCCACAATTATATGCCAATACACCTTAAACAGGTTTCTGAATAAATTTACATTTCTTTGCCATTATTACAATTCATAAATATACATAATCTGATACATCAAAAGTTGAAAGCCTAGCCTATTGGTAGTTCCTACCTCAGCTATGGTGGCATCAGTGCTTCTAGAAAACTGCGGAACGTCTCCTAACCTCTTGCGAATCGGGAGCTTGGTCCGGTTCATCTTTTCTATCTGATGTTGTGTGATGAAAGAAGAAAGCAAGGGTGAGCAGCAAGCCCACCAAAATAATATGTATAATGATTAACAATATATGAGCCTTCTCATAGTACTCATAAAAGTCTTGGTCAAAAGAAATGAACCAAGTTGATATCTTAATGCGATGAAGTCACAAAATATTCAGTATATATATATACATATATACTTTTCAAAATATTGGAAGTCCTCTTCCATGCACAATATACACAAAGTCCCAGTGTATAACTGTATAAAAAAAATATCGTTGCAAGGTGATCTCATATATCTAACCTTATCTCAACGTTTTTCTGAAAATCTTTGTCATTCATAAGACAATTATTAATTAGATATAAGTTTAAAAGATGAAGTTACAAGATACCCCAATATACTTATATCTTTCCCAAATACTACTTGAACTACCACCGTTCAAGTTATAATTAGCTTCAAAAGTTCATCACATAGATGAGACTATAAGGCAAGATTTGAATAGATTAAATCTTTAAAATATTATCAAAATAAAATGAAGTTACGAGATACTTCATTTGATGTAAACATCATTTTGAAAACTTGACCCTGCCAACACTCAACAATCGCCCAACCGTAGCCTTTCTATCGAAGTGCTCTGGGTAGTGTTGCAGAAATTATCCAATTGGATGATGAACTCATTACGGGAGTTTGCCGCGCCAGGAAGACCACTTACGATGATCAGTCGTAGTAGTGCAACCCCACCATTTTCTACATATAGAGGAGAACCTGTCGGATTTACTTGTCAACCGAACACTGAACTCCTAAGGAATGGACCGCCTTAGCGGAACTTCCAGGCCATTTGGGCCAATAAAATAAGGCTGGGCCGGCGCTACTCGGCCACTTACGCCACTCCTAGTTCAGATGAAATCCATGACTCTGAAACGTAAAGCTCGTTCCCCCTTTCCCCAAGTAGAAACTTGTTGATACGGCTCCACCAAGAAGTCGTATCTAGTTGGAAAGGAGAACTCACCGATATTTCCCGGGCGATGCCTGTTAATGGATTAACTTGTTCCAAGAATTTTACTTCCCGAGTGTTGGGTAAGTAATCGATTCATTTAACAAAACAGCAACCTTGTTGCGAATATAAAACACACCACAGAGCCGGATCCCTCAGGTTTTGAGCGAGTATTTAAATCCCCTTCGAAAGGAGGATCTTAAAAAAATGAGTTTTGGGATCCGCTCTAACTTTTAAAAAAATCATTTTGAAGACTCACAAAACATTTTTAAGAATGTTTGGAGTGAAGCTGATTTAATGAAGTAAATCAGTCCCCAGAATATTTAGAAAATGTCTGAATATTATTATTTAAATAATATTCCCATAAAGAATAATCTTTATAAAATAATTGAAGTAGAAGTATTAAAACTTATACTTGAAATGAATAGCAAATAATCAAAGATATACTTATACGAAAGTAATATCTTTATTTGAATAATCGAAAATAAGTTTGATTATTTACACCTTATTCTTTAATAAAATAAAGAACAAATCTCAGCAAATAATCGGAGTCATAGATCCTCAAATGAATATTCAAAAATATTCATTAAACAATATAAACTGAGTCATAAGCCCTCGAATGAATATTCAAAATAATATTCATTTAATATAAAATAAAAGGAGTCATAAGTCCTCGAATGAATATTCGAAATAATATTCAATAATAAAATAAAGGAGTCATAAGTCCTCGGATGAATATTCAGAATAATATTCAATAATAAAATAAAGTTAAAGTTATCGAATAAACCTTATTCGATTAATAGTTTTGAAAACTATGACCATATATATATATATAAGTATAAATATATATATATATATATTTATATCCATATATACAAAATCTACTCGGGATCCTCGACTCCCGGTTTTAGAAATATTTTCACCTTTGGGTCCCTGTACTAAGGGTATATGCAAATTACCGCTATCCTCTAGCATAGGTATTATCAACTGAATCAACAGATATATATATGGAAAGAATGCGAAACAGGCATGCATATATACCATATCAGCATGCTCCAATATATCGCAAAATTTGCTAATAACAATCATGCACTATCACAAGATAATGCATATACATATATTTATATCACAACAACAGTATATCGGGTAGAAAACTTGCCTGAGCGACTGGGGGTTACGAATGGCTCGGGACGAGTCTGGTAACCTATAAACAACAAGTAAGTTGGAATTAAACCAAAGTCACTTGTAAATCTATACTCTAACCAACTCAGACTCTAACGCTCGTTTTGCGCTTACTGATTCTCTTAAGTCACTCAAGTACCCTCGGCTCCACCATTTTTAATAATTTAACCTTTACAAGTTTTAAGGCGATTCCTTCGCGAGTGTCTTACCAACTGCCTAACACACTTACCATAAATGTTTCATGCATTAATTAACCCTTTTTGGTCTTTAACCTATGTTTCAAAGTAAGGCGAGGGGAAAAGTTTCATTCGTGAAACGCCGTTACTTGAAACGGTCGTTTCTCCTAAACCGTACATCGGAATCGAACGAACTACATATCAAAACGAAGCTCGTAATATGAGCTATCTAAACATGGCAGTGGTCATAATCTAGCAGGGGTTCTCGGGTCCTAATGTTATGCACAAAAACAGTCCAAAGAAAATTGGACGTTACGACGGCTATGTTTACGCGATTACCAATGTTTAAACTACTCCAATTAACCACCAACCAACTCATAACCATCAATACAACAAAACTTCACCTAAACCATACCACATCAGTCCATAATCTCCAAGGTTTTCAACTCAAACAACCACAGTCAAGACCTATGAACTATAATCAAGCTTCAATTACCAAAAACACTTCCAAATCAAACCAAACTACTAATAATCACAATCCATGCTTCTCATTTCACAACACCAACCATTAAACTTACTAACAAATAAAGTAAAGGCTAGGGTTTGAAGTTTATACCTTCCTTGGGAGGTGTTAAGTTGCTAGGAAGCCTTAGGGAGCCTCCTACAAGCTTGATCTTTCCAAAGAAATCAAGAACACAAAGTTAGGCTTTGAAGTTTCTAAAAGTCCGATTTAAAGAACTGTAAAAATGAGGGTCTTACCATGATTATTTGGACGAGACTTGTGAACAAGAGTTGTAGGCCATCTCAATACCTTTCCAATGAGCTATAGAACACAATATTTGAGTGAGAAATGAAGGAGATACAGCAGTTTTAGTGTTCTGGTTCTGTTTTGGCCGAGAGCATGAAGAACAATGCCTTAGTTTCTTTTTGATTTTGATGAAAAATGATTTGCTTGGCTTGGTTGGTTTGATTTTTGTGTTTGTTTTAGTAAATTACCTAGTTGCCCTTGATTTTGTGTGGTTAAAAAGCCACCACATCTCCTTCCTTCCCATGTCATGCTTGTGTCATCCTCATGATGTCATCCTCCCCTCCTTGTCCTCTTCTCATTGGTTGGGTGACATCATCCTCTCTAATCCCTTTGATTAACTTCCTAATTGTTTGCCTAATGACCGCTGATCTGTTATACGGTTCGCTTAACTTTCGTTTTCGTTTATCGTTTGAAGGATCATACCCGGGATCTTATTACTTAGGTTCCCTTAACCTTTCTCAATATATTATATTCCTTTTATGATCCTCTCCTATAATCCTTTAATTTAAATCCTTTTTATCCTGTTACCTTTTTCTCAAATCTTTCCGTATCTAGTGTATTTCCGGGAAAAATCAAAGTGTTCGGATTTGGATTCTGACGATCTTTACATACACTTATATCCCATATAAAGTACTAATAAAATCTCAGAATATCCATATCAGAACCCCTACATAGTGTGGCATGAAAAGTTTTCTCATTCAGCAAAAACACTATTCATAAGGGTTTCAAAAATTTCCCAAAAATTGGGGTTATTACAATATTGCAACATTTGCTAATTAACCAACATGCATCTATCGCAAGATAATGCAAATACCTATATACATCACAACAACAGTTATAACTGGTAGAAAACTTGCCTGAGCGACTGGGGGTTACGAATGGCTTGGGACGAGTCTGGTAACCTATAAACAACAAGTAAGTTGGAATTAAACCAAAGTCACTTGTAAATCTATACTTTAACTGACTTAGACTCTAACGCTCGTTTTGCGCTTACTGATTCTCTTAAGTCACTCGAGTACCCTCGGCTCCACCATTTTTAATAATTAAACCTTTACGAGTTTTAAGGCGATTCTTTCGCGAGTGTCTTATCAACTGCCTAACACACTTACCATAAATGTTTCATACATTAATTAACCCTTTTTGGTCTTTAACCTATGTTTCAAAGTAAGGCGAGGGGAAAAGTTTCATTCGCGAAACGCCGTTACTTGAAACGGTCGTTTCTCCTAAACCGTGCATCGGAATCGAATGAACTACATATCAAAACGAAGCTCGTAACATGAGCTATCTAAACATGGCAGTGGTCATAATCTAGCAGGGGGTTCTCGGGTCCTAATGTTATGCACAAAAACTGTCCAGAGAAAATCGGACGTTACGACGGCTATGTTTACGCGATTACCAATGTTTAAACTACTCCAATTAACCACCAACCAACTCATAACCATCAATACAACAAAACTTCACCTAAACCATACCACATCAGTCCATAATCTCCAAGGTTTTCAACTCAAACAACCACAATCAAGAGCTATGAACTATAATCAAGCTTCAATTACCAAAACACTTCCAAATCAAACCAAACTACTAATAATCACAATCCATGCTTCTCATTTCACAACACCAACCATTAAACTTACTAACAAATAAAGTAAAGGCTAGGGTTTGAAGTTTATACCTTCCTTGGGAGGTGTTAAGTTGCTAGGAAGCCTTAGGGAGCCTCCTACAAGCTTGATCTTTCCAAAGAAATCAAGAACACAAAGTTAGGCTTTGAAGTTTCTAAAAGTCCGATTTAAAGAACTGTAAAAATGAGTGTCTTACCATGATTATTTGGACGAGACTTGTGAACAAGAGTTGTAGGCCATCTCAATACCTTTCCAATGAGCTATAGAACACAATATTTGAGTGAGAAATGAAGGATATACAGCAGTTTTAGTGTTCTGGTTCTGTTTTGGCCGAGAGCATGAAGAACAATGCCTTGGTTTCTTTTTGATTTTGATGAAAAATGATTTGCTTGGCTTGGTTGGTTTGATTTTTGTGTTTGTTTTAGTAAATTACCTAGTTGCCCTTGATTTTGTGTGGTTAAAAAGCCACCACATCTCCTTCCTTCCCATGTCATGCTTGTGTCATCCTCATGATGTCATCCTCCCCTCCTTGTCCTCTTTCTATTGGTTGGATGACATCATCCCCTCTAATCCCCTTGATTAACTTCCTAATCGTTTGCCTAATGACCGCTGATCTGTTATACGGTTCGCTTAACTTTCGTTTTCGTTTATCGTTTGAGGGATCATACCCGGGATCTTATTACTTAGGTTCCCTTAACCTTTCTCAATATATTATATTCCTTTTATGATCCTCTCCTATAATCCTTTAATTTAAATCCTTTTTATCCTGTTACCTTTTTCTCAAATCTTTCCGTATCTAGTGTATTTCCGGGAAAAATCAAAGTGTTCGGATTTGGATTCTGACGATCTTTACATACACTTATATCCCATATAAAGTACTAATAAAATCTCAGAATATCCATATCAGAACCCCTACATAGTGTGGCATGAAAAGTTTTCTCATTCAGCAAAAACACTATTCATAAGGGTTTCAAAAATTTCCCAAAAATTGGGGTTATTACAGTCTCCCCTCCTTAAAAGGATTCCGTCCCGGAATCAGATAGAAAGTGAATAGGGATACTCTCTTAGCATTGCACTTTCTAACTCTCGAGTAAATTTTCCCACATTGTGGTTCTACCATCAAACTCTTACTAGTTTGATAACCCTTCTCCTAAGCACTCGTTCCTTTTTACTCTATACCCTTCCTGGTTGCTCCATATAGGTTACGTCTGGTTGCATGTCTATGCGCTCATATGCCCCTATTTGTCTGGCATCCGAATTACACTTCCTTAACATTGATACGTGGAACACGTTATGAACTTGCTACAGGTTCGGGGGTAGGGCTAGCTCCTATGCTAACTTCCCAAACGTCTTAATATATCCAAGGGTCCAACAAATTGTAGACTTAGCTTTCCTTTCTTTCCGAACCTCATCAATCCTTTTCAAGGGTTTCCAAGGGGATACCTATAACATTACTAGGCCCCCTATTTCATACTCTTTGTCCTTTTTTGAGTCAAATCAGCATACCTCTTATGTCCATCTTGGGTTACTACCAGCCGTCCTCTGATTAGATCTATTATATCCCTGGTCCTTTGGACTACTGCGGGTTCGAGCATCTTGCGCTCTACAACTTCATCCTAACATAAGGGAGATCGACATTATCTTCCCTCAAGGATCTCATAAGGTGACACCTCGATAATGACATATGATCTATTGTCGTGATATAACTAAATCCGCGTTAAGTGATCATTCCAAATTCTTTCAAGTCTATTGCACAGACTCTCATTATAGCGTTTAGCATTAGAGCTTTTGCTTCTCAATACCATTCTTTTCGAGTTCGTAATCGCTACTACCTTCCGTTCCTAATATTATACTGGTTATACTTTTGCTCGTTAGCGTTCTATAACCTTTTAATAACCACGTCAACCTTAGTATTACGAATGTGTTTCCATTCCGCATACTACCACTACTTTACTACTCCTTTTTCAGCTGTTTCTATTTTCGAAAGCTTAATCCTTCATATAGAAGTAAAAGAATTTATTTAGAGATCACTATGATCATGAACACTTGTTATCTCGCATAGTTAGTACAGAAGGTGGCCAGCCTTTAGTACTTGACAAGCAATTAAACAATAGATGGTATCCTACTAGGCTTCTATCACACAGATAGATAGTCATTCGGCAATACCTCCCCTTCTGGAAGGGTTGTTCTTCTCAGATTACATGAAATGAAAAGAAGAGAAAAGAACGAACTGAAGAGAATTGTATATATAAAAAAAATATATATATATATACTGCCACAAAATATCTGGCTTGGAACCTACCTCTGAATTATAGAGGTTTGTCATAGGAGAACAAAACATAAACGTATTTATATCAGCATCAAGTATTATAGCATCGTATTTCCCATGCCTAAATATTTCTATTCCGTCCATCATTCTATGGACCCATGCTCTTCCTCGAGCTTATACACAATCACCTTTGAAACTCCCTCGATATCGAAAATCGAATCTGGGATCTCATTCTAGACCTCATCGTTACTAGAATCCATTTCTATACCGCAACCTTCTTCGTATGGGTAATACTACTCTTTATCGATAAGAAGGAATAAATATATCATAGGTAGATAATTGACTTAATTAGTCTATCAATGATAACTTATACACCACCACGACCCGATTAGTGGTACTTACTCTCAACATCCATTCCAATACAACTCTCACGGTTGTAAGTAATCAGCTCATTACTCTCAGAATCATTCCTACATTACTATGGCCTACCGTTGACCTACTGTAGTCATTCGTTTTCCATGAAGTTTTAATAGCTAACCATACGGAGTCCATTCATATCATATCGAATTCTTCTAAGGAGGTAACATGATCACCGTTCTTGATTCATGAAGAACACTCCTGATCCTGACGTACATTCATGACGTGAAGCAGATAAAATTGCAGAAGAGTTTCAATCAAAGCAACGATAGCAGGTTAATACCATTCTTAATCATATGCCTTAAATAGAAGACTTAACTCAAAGGTTCGTCTAGTCCTTTTGGAAACATGGTCCTGGCTTATCCCAAGATAGGACCTCCTAAGATAGATAGCCCGTTCATGGCGATTACACGAATTAAACTTTTACCAACTACTATTACGGTTGGGTATTGTACAGTCATCAGAAGGAATGTCAATCTTCCAAACCATAATACAACCTTCACAGTTTTAACCATCATCACTGTATTCCTCTGGCACAAGCGCCTATAATTATCCTCTTACCTTTAAAGTGTCGGCCACCTCTTTGGCCTTTCCTGATATTAAAATTTCCTTATAGTCAATGTCATTTTAACCACCTCCAAATAAATTTTCTACCTTATTTCAATCACTGCTTTTGTGAAGATGTATTCCTTAAAATCTGATGAGTAAAAAAAAAATATCACCATTTTTCCATAAGTTATTGCCTCAGTCTTTAGAGGTTAATCACTGTCACGACTGACTCTCAATCATACTTAGAACATCTTTTATCTTTAGTCTTAATTGCCCTGAATAATTTCGACCTTTACTGGTTCGATCCATACTTTCTCGTGGTTTAACATGTGCCCCACTTGGCATCATTATAATTATGTCATATTTCCTTTATCAACATTTTTATTCTTGAGAATTTCGAATATTTCCTTTCTCCTTGTAAAACCTCTAAGGTTATCCTTCAATCGTTCCTCCTGTATTCCCTATATACAGGGCATATCAAAATACCATTTACTGATACTAGAACCATTGTCTATATACTTCTGAAAAATTTCTCCACTGATCCTTAAAGGTTATTATTACCTTAATCCTTTCCAATTCATACTGTCAAAACTCATACTATCCCTATTAAGGGTGAAATGCCAACCTTTATGCATTCCCCTAGGATTTGTTTTAAGTTACCGATGTTCTATCCTTAATTCCACCTTTAAAAAGGTACAAGCATCCTTCCATGGATAAATAAAGTCATATATCCCTGATAAGGGTATCTTATTCAATCATTTCCACCTCGATAGTCTATACCGAATTTCACAATAGCATCCTTATTCAAGTTAAGGTCAATCCACATGGCCTCCAAAAGATAAAAATGGTTATCCGCTTTTCTTTCCTGATTTGGTAATGATCACATGGATGATCTGGAAGATATTGGTCGTGTTCAACGTGAACTTCTTCTTAATAAATCCTTATTTACTTTTGTTGTTTATCTCAACAGTCATCTCAATGTTGGGATATCTTTCATACCTGGCGTCTCCCTTCCTGGGTATCAAGCCACCGGTCTTACACTTCACATTCTTGAAGGTCACTTCCTTCATCCAATTTTCTTAATTTCTTACTTTCTTGTCTCCTCAGTCTATCCACGTCTCATTATTTATCCTTCGAACTATCTCAAGGTTTCTTCGAATCCTCCCAACTTACAGGGGATAATATATATGTATCTCTTATGCCCTCAACCATCAATTTTAACTCATGGTGAATCACCCTCATCCTGACGATTACTTACTTTTCTATTTCTATTACTACGAGTCTTTAGGGTTTCCTCATACCCAACTTCCTTATCATTATTTCATGAACTAACACAACATAAACATTGATTTCAAACATCCCGTCATTCTGGATTCGTGTCCTCAGAACGAATCTTGACAACTTTTACAACTTAGATTCATAATTTATCATACTCGTCTGCCTTTGTTCTGACTCTAAAGCTTTTACACTATCTCCTTATCTTTGGGAATTACTTTCCCGAAAACAATTGACTGGACTTAAATCAGTTTATTATAATCTCTTGCTCCGTGCCTTCCTTGGCCTTTCACCAGCAGGTGGTCTCTCTCTTAGGAGGGTGAGTGATAAAAATAGTCTTTTGTGATTCGTCAATCATTTAGAATCTCAAATGATTCCTATATTTCCTTTAGCCAGGCTCTTGCCTCGACTAGGTCAACCTGTTCCTTGGAACTCTGAGAGCTTAATGATTTAAAGGTCATGAAAGAATTTCCTGTCGCATTGTCCCCTCAGGGTGGTGGTTGGGGATAATAGTCTAAGTTCTGTCTAGACAGGTCCATAAATTGCCACATAGGAGTACCGTCTCGGGTCTCCTTTCCTTACTCGACTTTCTGTTTCCTTAGTATGAAATGTTTCAACCTTCTCCCATAATCGGGGTTATCTTATACATTAAAAACCTTGTTTTCCACTCTATTATGTTATGGGTTCTTTCTTTCTTGATGGCAACCTCCCTGACTATAACACTTTGGGTTTGCCCTAAATCCTATTCCTCAAACTATGGCTCTCATCTAAGTTCTCATCCTTAAGCTCTTGAACTTTCGGAACCCAAATTCTATAGGAATACCTCATTATTCCCTTATCATCTTTCTCAGTATTAATCTCATATTTATTTGTTGGCTCTCTGCCTTCATTCATCACCTTTTTCTGGCACAATATGCTCTTTTCCAATAATTCGGTCTCTATTGCAATCTCAAACAGCTTTTCGGTACCGGCTCCGGTTACCTTCACTACTATTTCCATTTTCTCAAAATCTCTTATCAACTCTCCCAAAGACATTATCATCTTGAGTCTCTCCTTTTTACTAATGGCATCAGCCACCACATTGGCTTTCCCCGAATGATAAAGAATCTCCCAATCATAATTCTTGATTAGCTCTAACCGCCTCCTCTGGCGTATGTTGAGCTCTTTCTACGTAAGAATGTACTAGAGCACTTATGGCTTAGGTAATTCTCGCACTTCTCTCCATACAAGTAGTGCCTCCAATCTTTAGGGTAAAACTATTGCCACGAGCCTAAGCTCATGGGCGGGGATATCGAATTTCATATTACCTTAATTGTCTTGACGCAGACGCGATTATCTTGCTGTGCTAAGAAGCACCCTAATTCCTTATGTGAAGCGTCACTTACAAATCACAAAATCTCCTTTTTCCATCCGGCAACGCCAACATAGGGGCCGTCACCAACCTTTGCTTCAGTTCTTAAAAGCTGTTCTCGCATTTCTCTGTCTATTCAAACTTCTCAGTCTTATGAGTAAGCCACGTTAAAGGGGCTACTATCTTTACAAACTTGAACGAACCTCTGGTAGTGACCGGCCAATCCTACCTCTGGTAGTCGACCCAACCAGGGTCATCAATTCATCAGTGGTCCTTTATCCAATCTCGTCAGGATCCTCCATGGGATCCTCCTCAGCAACTATCCCTTCTAGGACAACATCCTCAACCGCTACATCCTCAATATCAACATCATCCGGTCCTGCGTTAGGACGCTCTATTGGATCCACAATCTGATCTCCAATTAGTAATAAAACATCATCGCGTTGATGTTCCTCAACTTCGGGGTTCGGAGTCCCGCTACCATATACGATAACGAACTACGCTTCTATCGCTACATTTATAAGGGTTCCCATAAGGGTTTTAACTGTCAGTACTACGTTAGGTAGTCCGACTATGAACTTGGCAAGAGTTCTTATTATCTTAGTGAACTTATTATCTTAACGTCCCATCATCTCTGAGGTTTATAACGCTTAGCTCTTATACCATTTCTGTAACACCCCCAGATCCGGGGTCGGGGATCCGGGTCGTTACGAGTTCCATTTCCCTTAATAACACCCAATCTTAATAATTACTCAACTACTCTGTACTGTGACCCCACAATAAACACACACACCACACGTTATAGTCTCAGAGATGAACATCCAAAAATAACCACAAGTCATTTTATTCCACAATTATCTGCCAATACACCTTAAAAGGTTTTCTGAATAAATTTACATTTCTTTGCCATTATTACAATTCATAAATATAAATAAATCTGGTACATCAAAAGTTGAAAGCCTAGCCTATTGGTAGTTCCTACCTCAGCTACGGCGGCATCAATGCTTCTAGAAAACTGCGGAACGTCTCCTAATCACTTGCGAATCGGGAGCTTGGTTCTGTTCATCTTTTCTATCTGTTGTTGTGTGATGAAAGAAGAAAGCAAGGGTGAGCAGCAAGCCCACCAAAATAATATGTATAATGATTAACAATATATGAGCCTTCTCATAGTACTCATGAAAGTCTTGGTCAAAAGAAATGAACCAAGTTTGATATCTTAATGCGATGAAGTCGCAAAATATTCAGTATATATACATATATACTTTTCAAAATATTGGAAGTCCTCTTCCATGCATAATATACACAAAGTCCCAGTGTATAACTGTATAAAAATATCGTTGCAAGGTGATCTCATATATCTAACCTTGTCTCAACGTTTTTCTGAAAATCTTTGTCATGCATAAGATAATCATTTACTAGATATAAGTTTGAAAGATGAAGTTACAAGATACTCCAATATACTTATATCTTTTCCAAATACTACTTGAACTACCACCATTCAAGTTATAATTAGTTCAAAACTTCATCACATAGATGAGACTACAAGACCAGATTTGAATAGATTAAATCTTTTAAAATATCATCAAAATAAAATGAAGTTACGAGATACTTCATTTGATGTAAACATCATTTTGAAAACTTGACCCTGCCAACACTCAACAATCGCCCAACCGTAGCCTTTCTATCGAAGTGCTCTGGGTAGTGTTGCAGAAATTATCCAGTTGGATGATGAACTCATTACGGGAGTTTGCCGCGCCAGGAAGACCACTTACGATGATCAGTCGTAGTAGTACAACCCCACCATTTTCTACATGTAGAGGAGAACCTGTCGGATTTACTTGTCAACCGAACACTGAACTCCTAAGGAATGGACCGCCTTAGCGGAACTTCCAGGCCATTTGGGCCAATATAATAAGGCTGGGCCGGCGCTACTCGGCCACTTACGCCACTCCTAGTTCAGATGAAATCCATGACTCTGAAACGTAAAGCTTGTCCCCACTTTCCCCAAGTAGAAACTTGTTGATACGGCTCCACCAAGAAGTCGTATCTATTTGGAAAGGAGAACTCACCGATATTTCCCAGGCGATGCCTGTTAATGGATTAACTTGTTCCAAGAATTTTACTTCCCGAGTGTTGGGTAAGTAATCAATTCATTTATCAAAACAGCAACCTTGTTGCGAATATAAAACACACCACAGAGCCGGATCCCTCAGGTTTTGAGCGAGTATTTAAATCCCCTTCGAAAGGAGGATCTTAAATATATAAAAAAATGAGTTTTGGGATCCGCTCTAACTTTTAAAAATCATTTTGAAGACTCGCAAAATATTTTTAAGAATGTTTGGAGTGAAGCTGATTTAATGAACTAAATCAGTCCCCAGAATATTTAGAAAATGTCTGAATATTATTATTTAAATAATATTCCCATAAAGAATAATCTTTATAAAATAATTGAAGTAGAAGTATTAAAACTTATACTTGAAATGAATATTAAATATCCAAAGATATACCTATACGAAAGTACTATCTTTATTTGAATAATCAAAAGTGAGTTTGATTATCGACACCTTATTCTTTAATAAAATAAAGAATATATCTCAGCAAATAATCGGAGTCATAGATCCTCAAATGAATATTCAAATAATATTCAATAAATAAAATAAGCTGAGTCATAATACCTCGAATGAATATTATAAATAATATTCATTAAATAAAATAAAGGAGTCATATACATCCTCAAATGAATATCCAAGTAATATTCAATAAATAATATAAAGGAGTCATAAGTACTCGAATGAATATTCAAGATAATATTCATTAATAAAATAAAGTTATCGAATAAACCTTATTCGATTAATAGTTTTGAAAACTATAACCATATATATATATAAATATATATATATAAAATCTACTCGGGATCCTCGACTCCCGGTTTTAGAAAATGTTTTCACCTTTGGGTCCCTATACTAAGAGTATATGCAAATTACCGCTATTCTCTAGCATAGGTATTATCAACTGAACCAACAGATATATATGGCAAGAATACGAAACAGGCATGCATATATATATACCATAGCAGCATGCTTCAATATATTGCAACATTTGCTAATTAACCAACATGCATCTATCGCAAGATAATGCAAATACCTATATACATCACAACAACAGTTATAACTGGTAGAAAACTTGCCTGAGCGACTGGGGGTTACGAATGGCTCGGGACGAGTCTGGTAACCTATAAACAACAAGTAAGTTGGAATTAAACCAAAGTCACTTGTAAATCTATACTTTAACTAACTTAGACTCTAACGCTCGTTTTGCGCTTACTGATTCTCTTAAGTCACTCGAGTACCCTCGGCTCCACCATTTTTAATAATTAAACCTTTACGAGTTTTAAGGTGATTCTTTCGCGAGTGTCTTATCAACTGCCTAACACACTTACCATAAATGTTTCATACATTAATTAACCCTTTTTGGTCTTTAACCTATGTTTCAAAGTAAGGCGAGGGGAAAAGTTTCGTTCGCGAAACGCCGTTACTTGAAACGGTCGTTTCTCCTAAACCGTGCATCGGAATCGAATGAACTACATATCAAAACGAAGCTCGTAACATGAGCTATCTAAACATTGAAGTGGTCATAATCTAGCAGGGGGTTCTCGGGTCCTAATGTTATGCACAAAAACAGTCCAAAGAAAATCGGACGTTACGACGGCTATGTTTACGCGATTACCAATGTTTAAACTACTCCAATTAACCACCAACCAACTCATAACCATCAATACAACAAAACTTCACCTAAACCATACCACATCAGTCCATAATCTCCAAGGTTTTCAACTCAAACAACCACAATCAAGACCTATGAACTATAATCAAGCTTCAATTACCAAAACACTTCCAAATCAAACCAAACTACTAATAATCACAATCCATGCTTCTCATTTCACAACACCAACCATTAAACTTACTAACAAATAAAGTAAAGGCTAGGGTTTGAAGTTTATACCTTCCTTGGGAGGTGTTAAGTTGCTAGGAAGCCTTAGGGAGCCTCCTACAAGCTTGATCTTTCCAAAGAAATCAAGAACACAAAGTTAGGCTTTGAAGTTTCTAAAAGTCCGATTTAAAGAACTGTAAAAATGAGTGTCTTACCATGATTATTTGGACGAGACTTGTGAACAGGAGTTGTAGGCCATCTCAATACCTTTCCAATGAGCTATAGAACACAATATTTGAGTGAGAAATGAAGGAGATACCGCAGTTTTAGTGTTCTGGTTCTGTTTTGGCCGAGAGCATGAAGAACAATGCCTTGGTTTCTTTTTGATTTTGATGAAAAATGATTTGCTTGGCTTGGTTGGTTTGATTTTTGTGTTTGTTTTAGTAAATTACCTAGTTGCCCTTGATTTTGTGTGGTTAAAAAGCCACCACATCTCCTTCCTTCCCATGTCATGCTTGTGTCATCCTCATGATGTCATCCTCCCCTCCTTGTCCTCTTTCTATTGGTTGGATGACATCATCCCCACTAATCCCCTTGATTAACTTCCTAATCGTTTGCCTAATGACCGCTGATCTGTTATACGGTTCGCTTAACTTTCGTTTTCGTTTATCGTTTGAGGGATCATACCCGGGATCTTATTACTTAGGTTACCTTAACCTTTCTCAATATATTATATTCCTTTTATGATTCTCTCCTATAATCCTTTAATTTAAATCCTTTTTATCCTGTTACCTTTTTCTCAAATCTTTCCGTATCTAGTGTATTTCCGGGAAAAATCAAAGTGTTCGGATTTGGATTCTGACGATCTTTACATACACTTATATCCCATATAAAGTACTAATAAAATCTCAGAATATCCATATCAGAACCCCTACATAGTGTGGCATGAAAAGTTTTCTCATTCAGCAAAAACACTATTCATAAGGGTTTCAAAAATTTCCCAAAAATTGGGGTTATTACACCTCCCACCAGACTCTTTGTCATTTTGACAAAGGGTCACACCATAACACTGCTTGTCCCAATCAGAAAGCAATATTTTGGAGAAGGAATGATTTGAAAGAGATTCAATAATTTTCTTGTCACCTTATAGAGCTGATCATGAAAGAAGTTCACACTTTACTCAAGATTTGTAAGGATTATAGGAAAGAATGATATAATTTGTCGTCATCCATATTTCATCTGTTTACAGCTTCAATGCTTGTCCAATCAATAGATCCCATTTCGAGTCATATAGCAACTTTAGAAAGTTCTCAGAAATGCTTCCCTGAATTGATCATTAGAATAATTTTCCATTTATTAGGTCTTGTATCTTTAGCGTCACACTTCCACTTTCAATATTTCTATAATTCGACGCTACTTGCACAATTTACGATATTTACAATCACAACTTCAAATTCCGCTTACACTACTGATCATTCAACATATCCATTCTTTTGCTAATAATATTCTTCCTTTAGAAAGTCTGGAGATTTCCTTAATCTTCTTTGCTCGTACTCGGCTTCTCGTGAATTGACATATTCTTCGAACTCTAATCGTCTCCGAAATTGGATGAACAGTTTATCTGTACATTGGTTCTGTCGTTAAATTTATCAAACAAGATTTGCACTCTTCTGTTAGGAACAAATAAATCTTCTTCGTAATAGCGGGTTCACTTGGCCTTCTAAACGAACCATACTAACTTCTAGAAAAAGTATTCTTCTGGATAATCTGAATCTTATAACAAACAAGAAACTCAAGTAGTAGTTTAACAATCACGTTTTTAAAACTTGTTTTGTTCCAAGGAATTTTATAAAATTTTTATGAAGAAAATCTCTTTTGAAAACTGTTTAAAATTTTGAAAATCATACACCTGGTCGTCATTACTATATGAGTTGGTTGTTGTCCTTTTTAATAATCTCAAGGTATTAAATCAGAGAAGTAATCAGATAAGAGCCCATTCATTTCCATATATCTTCTACCCCTTATTGGGTCCATTTTTCCTTTATTGGTTAACAAAACTCCAGTTACAGTTTCACATTATCTTATTCGTAACATCACTTCTAGTTTTCCATACTGGTAACATTCCCATCATCATCTCTTACGATTACTAGGTATAACAAATTTATCCAGTAATCATCAGATTTAATTTATAACATAAGGTCGATTTATATCACATTACTTCTATACGTATCATGTTTGATCATAACATCGTCATCTAATTTCAAGAAAACTCTCGATTTCCAATCCTTTCAAATTTCTTAAAGATTCATCTAGCTCACTCCACAAGATAATCGTGGGTGGCATACTCATTAGTAGCTCCGTATAACCTGGTAGAAGCTATCATTTGGAATAACTATATTCTCTCTCTAGGTTCCTTCCCACTTTTCTTAATACCTCGTATACTCACCATATGCTATAGCTCTCGAATCCATCCTCATAGGTGTTGTTACTTCATAAGACGAGTTTTAAACGGATGTTATAGAACAGGGTGTAGAGTAGACGGAAAAGATGCACCCACAGTTGAGTATCCGGTAGAACCAGAATCAGCATGTGGGGGTTTCTCGAATAGGTAGTCTCGCATCAAGGGATGAGATAATAGCTTGAAAAGGTGCAACCGTCACAACAGGGGTGATATGGCTAAAACCGATGGAAAAGCAGGGCATGAATCAGATGAGGGTCCTCCGCCTGAATGCTCCGACTGATCAGACGATCACGGGATAAAAGAATCTGCCATCGCCGCTATTTGGAAATCGCGTCGCTAGATAAGAATCTCGAATGTCATCACGAATCATACCGAAACCTATTATATAGTCCCACTCAACCTCTCGACATCTTTCTCTTTCCTAATCCTAATCCTAACCATCTATCCATTGCCGACAATCTAGGCTTGTTTCAGTGATTTTTAACATGTAGCTCTGATACCAACCTGAGACGCCCACCAAACCCGGGTCAGAAGTTTGGGGCTCACAACACATACACTATAATATGTAAACCTGTATATAAAATATTATATGCATTGACCCTTCTTTACATAACTACGGATCGCAATAGGTTATAGTGTGAAAACAAGCCACAACCTTAACTTTTATTACATCGTACCAAATCCCAACTAATTCAACTTACAATTGCTAATGATATCGTACTTACAATCTTGCATAACTCATCTACAATATAAAGCTCCTGCTAGCTCGATCCAACTTAACCTGGAATTCTAGCTCGTACACTGGATTGGGAATCCTCGTTACCAACAATTTCATTTTTAACTGTTGAAAACATAAAAAGATTTGCAAGAGTGAGTTAACTAGCTCAGCAAGTCATAATAGCAATAACTGAGGTTAAACAATAACCAATTGAAATGATTCAGAAGAATCAAGTTTCTGAATAAGCAATGATTAGAATTGGATATTCACTTTTCATTTTAAAAACCAAGGTTAAGCTGCTGATCAGTCACGCACTAACCCCGAGCAAGGTTCCAAGCTTTGCTCTATATACTTGATCCAAGGCACACATTGGCCTATTATGACCACGAATCTGGTCCGACCACGAATCTGGTCCGACCACGAATCTGGTCCATATTTAAAAATAATCCAATCCCAGCATAGTAATATGATAAACAATGTAATTCAATGAGCTGAATCATAACCAACATTTATCTTTAAGCATAGAGTGATTTACAATACCATGAAGGTATAACAAGGAATTCAAAAAGATTGGCTTTCAATCAAGGAGAGAATTAGAAAGTAGAAGACCAAGGGTTCAAGGGTTCCAAGGATTGATCTTTTGTTAAACAAGGAATAAGGGTTGGTATGTCAAGCAATTCAGTATCAGAAATCAGTATGTGGTAGATATGTATTTTTGGAGTAGTATCATATGTGTCTGGCTCGTATATAAAAATTCAACAATCAATGATTTATGAAGAATAAGGCTTATGGCTCAAGATCAATAAGAATCAGGGTTCAAGGTTGAATAGTTTAAAGCGCTTGCAATATAAAACAGGATTTATTTTGAATATAAACAACATGTTATGAAAAAGTTCGAAAATATTTGCAATATATTTTGAAGAAGGTTTAGAAGTACTTTACTTATCACAGATGATTACCAACTTTACTTGCATTCATTTCTCGCTTTTATTCAACAACCGCTTATCTGCTTTCTATACCTTACTTCTATTCACCGATCACTTGCTTTCTTTTTTTTACGCTTCGATTCTATTTACTGATCACTGGCTTCCTTTTCCTATACCTCGCTTACTCTGCTAGGCATCACAATTATCTATCAATACTCAAGCTCATATCATTCTATTCGTTACAAGCTTCTAACTACCCTTCGTTTCACCCAATTCCGACGTAAGGATTGAAAGTTAAGACAAAAACAGTCAAACACTAACCACATAGGCATATAACACATCAATCAGATAGCACGCAACACATAGCACGTAAGACATTCAATTAAAATAATTTTTCAAAGAAGATTCGGAGTCAAAATAATTTTCAAGGTATTTAATACGAATTTTTGAACATTTTTCGGAATTAAACTGGGCTTCTGAATCATTTTATAATTAAATAATAGGGTTCGAACACTCGAATCTGACTTTAAAATAATTTTATATAATTATCGAGCTTTGAAAATAATTTTAAATAATATTTAAAGCTCGAAACTATATTTTCGGAATTTTTAAATAAAAAATAATTAATTAAATTCAATTATTAAATTAACTAATAATTAATAAAATTAATTACTCAATTAATATTAAATTAATCGATTAATTAAAATATTTAAAAACTAAATAAAATTAATTGATAAAATAAATCAGATTTATTTTTAAGTAAATAAATAATTAAAAAGAATTTTTTGAATTTAAAATAATTAAATAACTATTTTTATGATTTTTAAAAAAAATAAAAATATCATTTTTAAAATATTTTTACACAGAAATCTAACTTTTGTAACATTTTAAAACAGAAATCCGTGTTTTGAAAAATTAGCAAAATATAGGGACCTGCCTATATTTTTGCCACATTCCACTGCGCCCCGCCGTTCGCCGGCCGGTCGCCATTAACCGCGACCGCCGAGCTTTTCCGGCGAGCCTGAATATCACCCAGAACTCGACGAAATTATTAGGATATTTTCCCTTCATTCCCAGCAATCTATTTATGTAACTTATTCGACCAACACATCGCTAAATCGCCTGGAAAAATTAATTGAAGTTTCCGACGCCGTTGAATGACGTTTTCCGGCGAGTTCGAATTACAGATCCTCAGTTCGTCCCACTTATGTCAATCGTTTGCTTTTGAAACGATCTAATCAATGGTTGCACTCGATTTAACCCAGAATCAACATAATAAAAACCCCTAAAAATCAATTAAGAACATTCAACCTATAAACCTTAATTTTTAAATCCCGAGAATCAAAAACACTTTTCTACATGTTATTGAACACGGTTTTTGACATATAATATATCAAATTGACCAGAAAAATATTATCTACGCGATGGAATCATCAAATCATATCAACAACATCAAGAACATATTTTCATAATTTAATCTTTAAATAATTCGAATGAAAACAAAAAAATAAGAAAAATACCTTAATTCATGCATAAAAACGGATGATTGATCATGAAAGTACTTTTCGAGAGCTTCGATTTGATATATTGCACGCCCGAATCAGAGTTCGATAACGCCTTCGTTTGTTCGTTTGATTATAAAGAACGCAACGTTTTTAGGGTTTTTCTCTGTATTTACTATATTTCTACTGATCGATTATGATTATACGAATAAAATGAAATAATAAAAGGGCTATGTATATTTATGGAATATTGGTTCGTGTTGGATCGATAAATTAGTTACTTAGCCGCTAAGTAACTTCAAAAACGATCTGATTTGATACCCGAAGTGGATAATTATCCAAACCGGGCTTCTTATAAAACACTTTATACGAAGATAATGTAATTTTTATCCCTTCTTTTGAGAATACGGGTTCTGATGATATACCGAAATAATTATCATATCGAAAATCTTGCGCCAGACCGTGCACGGGTCAAACCGTAATCCGGATCAAAAAAGTCAAAATACGGAAAATGTCCGGAATTACAAGATTAGGTTAGGAAGGAGTTTTCAGAAGAGTTTCGGGTTGTAAAAATGCCAAAACGGTTGAATTTGAACGATTTCCGGCTTTATAAAATAATTTTGTAATTATTCAGAAAATAATTAATAAAATCATAAATCAACATAAAATCATATAACAGTCTAAAAATTACCAGAAAAAATACCTTAATTATCTATATTTTATTCTGGTAATAATAAAAATAACATACTTATACTTTACCACATATCAATATCCACATAACAACACTAATTGTCAAATAATTCACCAAAAATCACATAATAATCATATAATAATCATTTATCGATAAAATAATTACACGCTATGTCCCGGATATTACAGTTGACGCGTAGTGTAACTGGCTTGGTTCACATACGACTAACCTTGATTCAGGTATTTGTATTATATCTTTGATTACATTGTTAAGCTTGCAACAACTTTATCGCTTCAAACACTGACTGTCAGTAAACAACTGTACTTTCACTGGAATCCATTCTTGTACTTTATATGGCGTCTTCATTGCTACTACAATCTTTAAT
This sequence comes from Apium graveolens, assembly GCF_009905375.1. Taxonomy (NCBI): domain Eukaryota; kingdom Viridiplantae; phylum Streptophyta; class Magnoliopsida; order Apiales; family Apiaceae; genus Apium; species Apium graveolens. Next base: position 208,226,937 of record NC_133648.1, read on the forward strand.
ACTTCATTCACTGTTCTTCACCGACGCTTTAACATATAAATGAACTCCTGTCAGTGGGTATAACTTCAAGACTCCAGCTGTCTTCTTTAACCTCTGTCTATATCATGTATTCAATTCTTCAGATTCCTATGCTTCATACACTGTCTATCTTTAATCAATGCCAATACACTAAAATCTTCTGGTAGCACTTATACACCGAATCTTCATCATTTCTGAAACCCTGAAAGTATTTAACCTTTATTCTTCACTGAGGCATGAACATATTAATGAGCTTCTTTCAGTGACCTGTAAACAGACTTCAAGCTTTCTTCTAATCTTTTGATTCTTTGTATTTGTCTTGTCTTCATTTCTTCTGATTTCTTGTGTAATCGTAGTATTATTAACTTGTCATATTCTAGTGTTTTTCTCATGTTGAGTTATCACGTAACTGTTCATACAGCTTCGCAGTCTCACCAACAAGGAGATCTTTGCCTTGGAGCAAGTGGGGATCTTGGAGTCAGATGCGTCTCTAGGTCGCGCTTTGGCCTTTGGATCTCAGCTTCATAAGCCCTGGTCCTATCCTAAACATCTTGGAGATTCGTCCCTTGAGTGCTCCTGGGGCGCTGGTCAATACTAGTCATCGGCTCTTTGCCAGCTCGCTTCCTTCTCGGAGCAACATCATCATCCGATAATTCGGAGTCTCTATCAGTATAGGGTCCGTAGAACTCTTGATCCTCCGGAATAGGAGCTAAGCCAAGTATATATTGGGGCATCCTCCCTTGTGATTCACTCCTATTAGAGTGTCCACTTCCTCCAGCCTCGGGGTATAGAGGCATCCCGTAAGGGGGAATTAGTGGTCACGATCGTTGAGTACTCATACCCAACGGGTTTAGAGTTCACAGGTGCATGTATCTGCTGAAATTGGGGGTTTATCCCTGAGGAGCCGGGGGATTCATCCCTTGTGGATGAGCCTCAGTTGCCCCTACCAGGGTTCCTCTTTGGGTGGAGGCATAAGTTGAGTGTGGTGGTACTTCCACCATTGATGCGATTGTTCTTGATAGAACATGAGTGTCTGTTCCACTGTTGTTTCTACTCCGTGTATTCACCATGGTTGTTGTAATCTATCTCACAAACAGCGCCAAATGTTGTGGAATAAAAACTTGAGTTCGTTAGTATTTAATGCTAGGGTTTGTGAGCTTAGAGTTTTAATGGCTGCTCTTGTGTTTGGGACTATCGGTCCTTGCAAGATGCCTACATATCTTTGTGTAGTAGGGAATCAAGCCAAAAATGTAATTTTAGGTTGAGGGGTAGAGCCCCTTATATAGAGGTGAGTCTAGGGTTAGAATTCTGTTGGGAGAATTGGTGGCCAAGTCTCCAACTTAGATGGTGCAAGTCTCCAACTTAGATGGTGATTAGGAGTCCTATAAGGGAAGGAACTCTAGAACCTTCTGTGTAGGACTTTGAGTCCGTTTAGGACACATGTCTCTACCTGGAGCTTGATGGCCTCAGCTGGTGGACTCTCTCTCTCACAGACCCTTTCTCTGGGTCAGATCTAACCCCTCTCAAATCAGACACTCACTCTATTTTTATCAAATCCAACTCTCTTCTTTCTCTTTATCACTCACTCTTAGATTTTTATTTTCAATTAGGATATCAATTGGGGTTTTCATTTCCGTCCCCTTTTCAATTAGGGCTTTCAGTTGTGGTAAAATTAGGGCTTTACTTTCATATTTATGGATGTCAATTAAATGTCCATATATATTTATATAATTACTAGCCTAAAAGCCGTGTGCTGCAGAAATTATTTTTAACATTACATTATTTTTTAGAATTTAATTTGAAGTAAAAATTTAAGTTATGAAACTTATTTATTTGAAACTTTAATAATATAATCTGATAATACTTGTTGACGGAGGAATTTGGGAGCAACAAAATATGAGGTTCGTAGCCGAAAACAAGATCAGTGACGGTGGTTCTTCATTGGAAACATGAACAGTAACCGGTGGATCCGATGAACAGTGTTCGTCGGAAGGTATGAACAGTGTATAGTGGTGATGATTATTGGTGGCTGAGATTGCTTAAGGTTAGTGGTGGCTCCTTTGCGCTCTTGCTTCTAACCCCTTACAATTTGCCTATGTATCCATATTTATAGAGAATCAAGCCAACATAGTTCTTGGGGAATAAGAAACCTAATGGGCTTAGATCTCTTGTCCCGAGGCCCAGTAGGAAACCTACTGGAAACCGTCTTCTACTAGCTTTAGGAATTTCCGCCGATGAGGCCCAACCACAAAGGCCCAAGGCTCGTCCGCGACTTCGAGACTTCACGGATAAGGCATCTCCCTGGCCAAGGATAAACCTCCACTACCAGGTGCTTCTCTAGACCTTAGACGCAGGTATAGCCATGGTTCACCCCAAATGTTGGATGCATCCTTGTCCCCCGATAAGGAGCCCCTACCAGATTACAGGATAAGTGATCCCAAGCTTTTGGGTGAAAAGTGTAGGATACTCCAAAGTCTCCCAATGAGGACACTCATTGACTATAGATATAGAGCTCCCAAAGCACACATCAAAGTTCAGCCAACATCTCAATGAGGACACTCATTGACTACAGGAGGAGGCCTTCCATCCAGGCATACCTCTAGAGGTCTCTGACCATGTACACCTCCTTCTTGTAGACGTAGTACGGAAAGGAGTTCTTCAATAGAGTCCCTGCATCAAATAAGTTAGTGATAATAATCTCCATCTTCCTCGAATCCTCCAAAGAACCCATCCAAGTAACCATGTCAAAAGTTCACCCTAGTCATTCTTGAACTCAGGGCGCGCCCTAAGCTTTCCCATAGGTAAAAGAGTCAATTCTGTAATGATTTCTTCAACACTCTTCTTTCAATCAATAGGGCGCGCCTCCCTCCTCCTATTGAGGGCGCGCCATCACATTTCACAGGTGCAATTTCCATTAATCGTTCATAATTCATGGTGCGTCCTTCACTTTCTATAGGACGCGCCTACTTTCCTTTCATAAAGGAGGGTCGCCTCTTCTGCTCCGTAATTTTAGGTGTTTGTACCTTTATTTGGCTATTTTATTAGTCTTAATTTAAATACTTTTTAAACCAATTTTTGGGCATAACAACTACCCCCCAAATTCCATATGTCATTGGAAATGGGATTGGAATTTTTACTTATCAAAATTTGTATAAGCTTATTTATCAGCATTTCTTACAGGGCGCGCCGTCAATAGGGCATATCCTTTTAAGTTTCCAATCATGTTCTACCCATAGTTTCGAGTTACTGTGATAATTTAGATAAAGGCGCGCCTTCATGGGGGCGCATCCTGGAATTTTAAACGGTTCAAAAGGGTTCCCCTTATTTTTCAGAAATCGTGACCGACGTGATTGATGTGATTGAAAGTTGTCTTTTTCGGCTATAAATACAAGTCACAATCCGTCTTTTACTTTTTACTTAACTCTCTCTTTTACTTTACTATTTCTTCAAAAAATTACCACACCGGTGGGAGGAACTTTTGCTCGGAATCTGCCTTTTTCTATCACCATTTCCCAGATTTTTTCCGGTTGATCTTCTTCTCCAATCAAAAAGGTATGTAAAGCTTTTTATATTTCAAGATTTCACCAAATAAATCATATTTCATACCATATTATCTTTTAACTTCTTGTTTATAATTCATCCTCTATTTGTATGTATTCGTGTGTATATATGTGTATATATGCGTGTATGTTTGAATCTTTATGGTTTATATCCAAAATCATATGGTTTAATTTTCAAATTTATGTTTCTGAGAATTCCAACCATTTAATATTCTATTTTCAATTAGGTTTAAGAGCATATATATCGGGAAACTTATCTGTGGCGCGCCCTTCCATTTATCTGAGGCGCGTCATCCCATTTATTATCTGTAGTGTCATTAGATTGTAGTCTATATACCTTCTCATTTAAAGTGCGCCATCTTAACCACTAGCCTTCCAACATCCTAGCGTTTAATCTTTATACTAGAATACATAGGTCTTATCCTTGACAGGACGCACCTTCATAGCATAGGACGCGCCTTAAGAGGATTAACATGGGTCACCCCCAATACAGGGGATACTATATTCTCAGGCCCTCCATTACTTGTTTCCTTTAAATTTTCTTCTCCCATTCTTTCGAATTGGGCGCGCCCTCAATTTTTCTTTGGTTTTCTTGACAGCTGGAAGACGAGGGCGTGTCCTCACCTTTTCATCCATTCAAGGATTTTTGCGCTAGGATAGGAATCTATTCTGCCCCACCCATCTCCTTCGAACCAGACTTCCCAGACGCACACAGAACTCCTCATTTTTTGGAACAAGAGGCGCGCCTTATTGGAGAGTTCAAAGTCAGTGATATAATGGCAGAATCATTAAATGACCCTCAAGACCACATTCCTCGGAGTCAAAGAAGGGGTAAATAGAAGCTAGTTCAAAAAGAAAGATCTCCAATCCCTGTTAGTACAGAACTGGATGATGATGATTGGTTGGAAAGCTTGAATGCACATAGGTACAGGGGGACCGAATATGGTGTGAATATTGGGGCAGGACCCTCTAAAGTTTCCTATAGGGCTATTTCTCCAAGTCCTTCTCCACAACAGTCTCAGGGCACGCCCTTTTTCCAACAATCAGAGGGCGCGTCTGAAGAAAATACATCGCCTCTTCGTGATGAGAGGAGTTTTTTTATGAGGACACCCTCCAGTTCTCTACTTCTCCTGAACCTTCTCCCATCCCTTTCCAACACTGGGAGGTTTTCGATAGTGAGTTGGACTTTGATTGGAATGAATTTGAGCCATGCAACGAAGCTGTGAAGAAATGCTTAGGGAAAGAGCATGGAAAGCTATTTTGTGTGGGACTTCCTTCAGCCTGCTCTGATGAGCAACTAGGATGGCTTATGGAGAACTATGATATGGAAGGCATCTGGGCGTGCCCTTTAAGTATGATGCGACCCCATCTTTTTAATTATGGGAGAAATTTCTAGATTCCTAGAATGGTGACCAGCCCTAAGCTGGTTTCATTGGGAGTCGGCGTGCCTTTGCACCCTTTCCTTAGGGAGGTGATTGAGCTATATGACGTAGCTCCACTCCAACTTTCTGCCAACAGCTACAAGTTCGTCCTTGCTTTGTTCATTCTTTACATAGACTTAGGTTTTCCTCAACCCACAATGGCCGGAGTAAGTTATTTTTTCAGCCTAAGGAAGTCTGACCATGGATATTACTACTCTGTGGCTGATAAACAACACAATAATAAAGGGTTCTCTTCTGGGAAACTTAGCCATGGGAAGGGATGGAAAGAAAACTTTTTCTATTTGTACGACGCTCCTAGGATAAGGATTAAGTTCAACATATCTCCAAGTAAGGGCACTCCTTCTCTTTCATTTTCCCTGCTTACTTGTATTTACTTTTTGTTACTTATAGCCCTATTTTTTTTAGACAAACCAGTGGTGAAAGAACTTGAAGGCACGCCTAAAAGGGGGACTTAAGCTTTGCTTAGAGTGGCTGCCGAGAGATGGAATTTAAAAATATTGGTTACCGGGACCAACCTTATGCGGGTTGGAATCCTTTCCGACTAGGTGGGAGTAAGACATAAATTTATAAGATTTAGAAAAGGTGTTCCTGTCTCTCGTGCCATTGACTTAGACAGTGATGAAGAATCCGAAGAAGAAGAGGAAGAAGTAGAAGATAGCTCCCTTCAAGGTGAGGTTCCTTCATGTTTGACCATTTTAGGTCTTAATGGCGCGCCTTGCTTAAGAAAAACTTTGTTCCATATAAAACTTCTTGTTAGTTTCACTCCTTGCATATCATATTATATCATCGATTTTATATTCCTTGATCAGGGCGCGCCCTCCATAAGGGCACCTTATACTTTTTTCGCTGTTGTATTATTTTCTTTAATTATAGATTGCACATTTATATTATGCATTTTGTTCCTGTTTTTATCTTTACTTGCCGCTTCTCTGTACCTCTCACGTTATCTTGAACTTTTATTTCAAGATTGTTTAGGCGCGTCTTCACGACTTGGCGCACTATTTTGCTATCTTTTTACTAATGTTTGTCATATGTCTTGTGCAGAAATGACTCCCCCAAGGATTCCTAAGTCATTCGGGGCACGTCCATGTAATATCCCATATTTTCAAATATTATTATTAATATTATTTGGAATTATTTATATAATTTTATGTGAATTTTAGTGAATTATATGATAATTGGAATTGATGTTTGGATGTTTATATATGATATTCTTTGAGTGTGTTAATTTTTATATGTCCAGAATAAAATATAGATAATTGTGATATTTTTCTGGTAATTTTTGGACCGTTATATGATTTTACAATGATTTATGGATTTATTAATTATTTTCAGAGTTTTTATAAAACTATTTTATAAAGCCGGGAATCGTCCAACTGCAACCGTTTTTACGTTTTTATAACCCGAAACTCTTCCGTAAACTCCTTCCTAACCTAATATGGTGATTCCGGACATTTTCTGTATTTTAACTTTTTCGATCTGGATTACGGTTTGGCCTGTGCGCGTCCCGGCGCAAAATTTTCGATACGATAATCATATCGATAAATCAACAAAATCAGTATTATCGAAAGACAGGAAATTTTTACATTATTTTCGTATATGGTATTTTATCAAAAGCTCGGTTTTGATAATTATCCAATTTTGATATTAAATTGTATCGTTTTTATAGTTACTTAGCGGCTAAGTAATCTATTTTGGATCATTTTGTAGTTACTTAGCGGCTAAGCAACTAATTTAGCGATCCAAAATGATCCAGAACGAACCAATATTCCCTAAATATAAATAGCCTATTTCATATTTCATTTATTTCGTTTATTCATTTGCAACCAGTAAAAATACTGCAAATACAGAGAAAAACCCTAGAAACCGATACGTTCCCGAGAATCAAACGCGCAAACGAAGGCGTTATCGAACTCCGATTCGGGCGTGCAACATATCAAAACCAAGCTCTCAAATCTTCTTTCTGAATCAATCATCAATTTTTGACCAGGAATCAAGGTATTCTTCTTATTTAATTATTTTAATTCGAATTATTTAGTGAATAAAATATGAATTTTTGCAGACGTGATTATTTGAGTGTTTTGATGATTCCATGTTGTAGAGCATATTTTTCTGGTCGATTTCATATATTATACTTCAAAAATAGAGTTCAATATCATGTAGTAATTGAAGTTTGATTTTCGGAAAATTATTTGAAAATGTGTTCTTGGTGTACTTGAAGAGTTCTGAGAATCAAACCCAAATTTGAGGGTGATGCAGAACTCCAATTTCAATGTTCAAGTAGCTGTTTTGAAGCCCTCAATCTTCTCTATCTATATCTGCCATCAAATCGTTTCAACGGTTGGTAAATTTTAAAGTCGATTTTTAGGGTTTATATTCGAGAATTAGGGCTTTTTGATTGGGTGATTATTGGCTTGTTTGGATTGTTCGGTTAGATTGTATGTGCTGTAACTTTTATTTTGGCACCTAAAATGTAGAGTTTTGTTTATAAACGAGTGGTTTTGTTATGAGGCGTTGCTGTTGTTACCTTGTCTGAGATTCTGGGTTGATGTTGTTGGGTATTGCTCAAGGAAACAAACGAATCGATGCCGGTTTGACTGAGATCGGAGCTCACCAGAGCTCTGCCGGATTCTGGTAATTATCCGGCGGTGTTCTTAATTGGTTCCTGACCTGGTTTCCTTCTCCACGACCAGCGAAAAGACCCGGTTTTGACCCAGGTTTAATCCGAAAATCTTCAATTTTGATTTCAACAAAATGATTCTCCATTTTTTTATTTCAAAATTCTATTTTAATTCTAAAAATCATTAATTTTATTCTAATTTTTTTTTATTATTTTTATTCAAAAATAAATCATAATTATTTAATTAATTAATTTTAGTTGATAATTAATTATTTAATTAGTCAATTAATTTAAATATTAATTGATTAATTAATTTAATTAGTTATTAATTAAATTTAATTGATTTAATAAATAGATTTAATTATTTAAAATTGATTTAAAAATTTTGAAAAATAGTTTTGAACTTTAAAATATTATTTTAAATTATTTTCCAGGCTCGATAATTCTTATAAAATTATTTTCGGGTATTCGAGCCCTATTATTTAATTATAAAATGATTCGGAGACCTGTTTTAATTCTGAAAAATATTCAAAAATTCATAATAAATAAACCGTTCGTCCGTTTAATACGAAACGAACGCGTATGGACTCAGAAAAATATTCTGCTTTCAATAAAAATACTTTCGAGACCCAAATCCTTTTGTTTCAAAAGGTTGCTTGTTTTGTAAATCGATTCTGAGTCACATAGTGACTGAAAAATCATATTTTTGACCCGATTTCCATTCTAAGCGTACCAAGTCGAACCTTTTGACGAACTGAGGCGTGTGTTATATGAATTATGTGATACGTGAGTTATGTGTTTATGTGTTATGTGAATTATGTGCATATGTGGATCAAGAGTCATGTGTTTGTCTGTTAAATTTATGTGTGGGCTATCGTATGGGTAGATGATAGGCTTTTGACGCGCAGTTCGTCGAGTGATTATCGTTTAGGCGATTAAAGTTATATATTTTAATTATAGATGCGGATCTCTCGAGTTGATCGGGACAAGATGTTGGATAAAGAATAAGATGAAATGGTTTTTGGTAGCTGGCTACTAGCAATCACAGGAGCAGTATATCAGTAAAGTGTTGAAAAGAAGGGCGATAATGTTTTGAGACAGAATGTTAGAATAGATGCGTCATTGCGAGTGTGACTAACTATTAAATCTCAAAGGAAAGTACCCCTATCATCACTTATTGTTCAAGTGATAGTTATTTTAAATCTTTTCATGCAAGTATTGCTTTCCCTATTCAGTTCGTAATAGATAAATGTTTTACATATCGCTAAATTAAATGATTCTGTTTATGCAAGTATTCTTCTGCTATTCTATGTTCAGAATAGCTAAGTGATTTTACTTATCAGATTACTGGATTTATAAATGTTTTGGATTTTGATAAAGATGATTTTGTTGCGAGTATTCCTGCCCAAGTGAATGGGGGAATAAAAATTATTTAGGATGTCGATTGATTCGGCTCCTTTTTCAATAAAAAGCTTTTTAAGATTGGAATGGTTACTGGTTACTGGTTACAGCGTAGGTGATCGAGATATCGGTCCAACTATAATATCTTTCAAGGCTAGTTATGCCTTTTTGGCGCCCTATAGGTACCGTATGTCTTCGGGATACGGGTAGTACCTATACTTACAGTATGGCTGCGGGATACCGGTGTTGTTTCGCGACTGATCATCGGGAACAACATGAAATATAGTTGATTCCAATCTAAATTGATATCTAAATTTCTTTATTGTTTTGATAATCATAGAACAAATGATTTATCAACTGATTCTCTTTTGGATTAAAGGTGAAATGCGGTTTTGATTCAGTTTCTAATTTATACTGATACTTACTTTGTTGTTATATATCAAAGGTGGTATTAGTATAGGTGATTGATGTTGACTTCAATATGGAATGTTGTGAGCATCAAAGTTCATATTGATATCTAATTTGATATGACAAAAAAATAAGTATTAATATTAAGAGTTCGGGTTAGAATAAAGTTTATGATTCAATCCATAATCACTGCTTCTTATAATTTTTGTTTACGATATTTCCGTAAACACAGTTTTACGAGTTTTATTCTCGTCAAGATTTAAAGTATTGCTGAAGCCTTTCGCCTAAAAATATCAAAAAGAGTTTTCTGGTTCAGCAATTATGATTTTAAAATGTTATGCACTAATACAGATGTCGATTTTATATCAAAATGACCATATATATATTACAATGAACTTGCTGAGCATTTCTTCCGCTCATACTTTCCTGTTTTTAAATTTAACCTCCAGTGAGGATTAACTTGCGCTGTTTAGCTGCGTAATTCGAGGAAGCAAAGAAGAATCTCTTGGAAGGTGGTTGGTCCAAGATTTGCGGGCTAGTGTAAGTTTTATTATGTAAAGTTGTTTATATTATATTATATTATAGTTGTATATTATAATTGGGCATAGTATACTTCTTTTTGAAGTTATACTAGGGGGTTTAGCTTTGAGATTAAGAATTGTTGAAAAGAGTTTCAAAAGAAAGTGAAAAATTTATTTGTGGAATTTGGATATCTTGTTTCTAGAACAGTAACCTTAAAATATCATGGATTAGTTTGGGGTCATTTATGATAAATATCTTCCGCTGCCATTTGTTTATTAATTTAACAGGTTAATGTGGATTGAGGTTTTATAGTGACGACCAAATCTTCTGACCTCGGATTTGGGGGCGTTACAGTCCAAGTGACAAGCCCAATCCCAAGCCAAAGAAAGATGTCCCCAAGGCCCAAGCTTCCACCCCTGCTCCTATTCCTGTCTTCCAAATTGTTCACATCCCAAAAAAGTCAGTGATTGACCTAACTGAAAGACAAGGCGCGCCAAAAAGGACAAGGACAGATGGCGCGCCTTCAGGATCTTCTGCCACTCTGAATTATCTTGGCCCACTAGGCTCTCTTCATATTACAGATGAAGACGTAGAGCAGTGGCAAACCATGAGCTTGGAAAATGCCACCAGAGCTTTTATCAAAGCTTCCTGCCAGTTATTTATCCACTCCAACCAAGTGGTGGACAAACTTCTTGAAGAGAAGGCGCGCCTTAAAAGGTTACAAGGCGACAACAATATTTTGTAGAATACCTTGAAGGAAAAAGACTTCCTCCATTCAGAACACATAAAAGCCAAAGATTCTAAAATCTCTTTCCCTAAGGGCGAGGTGGTAAATTCAACCTCTCAGCTCGAAATAGCCAACAAGAAAGCTGAATTTCTCCACCAAGAGTTTGCTGATGTCAAAGCGAGGGTTGAATACCTGGAAGACCAGGAGAGGAATGGTTGGATAGAGGAAAGGAGGATTATCACAGACAAAGCCTTTGCTAATGGTTTCCACTTTTGCAGGATAGGGTTCATGGCGAATGATCCTAAATATAGCTTCGAGAAGTTTGGCGAAGAAACTGTTGTGGAGATGGCAGGATTCAAGAGGGAGTTTGCCAAAGATATTCAAGAAAAAAAGATTGAGCTTGGGTTGGAGGAAGCTGAGGGCGTGCTTACCGATGAACCTAAAAAGGACGCGCCTAAGGTTGATCCCTCAATTCCCCTCCAATCTATTCCTCCAACTGGAGAATCTCAGGGCGCTTCCTGATTTATTATATTTAAACTGCATTTTAACTGAGTTCTTCAATACTTTTGAGGAGTCAACCCTCTTTTGATGTTGTGCAAGGTTGTATGACTATATTTCATTTTGCTACTCTTTTATTATGATTGACGTAAGGTTTCATTTATCTTTATTTTAACAAGTTGATCTCTGTAAAAAGTTTTTAAATCCCAAACTGATGGCGCCCTGATGGGTAAGACACGCCTTAAAAGTATACATTCTTGTCTAACAATCTTTCAAGAAAAATTTGTCAAGGCGCCTCTACCTTCAGGGGACGCCTCGCTTTATTTAAGTTTTTGTCTTAGCTTTTTCTTAATCATACCCTTTTATCATTTGCTAAAATTTGCTAAGTGTACAGAAACTTGAGGCGCGTCCTTTCATAGAGGCGCACCTTGATTTTCAACAAACATTCTTAAATAGGATGTTTTGCTATTTCTGAATTAGAGAACATTGTTTCATGGATATATTTTATGTATTACAAATAATTTTTTCTTTACGATTAAGGGGCCTTTTTTGGTTAAGGAATGCCCTAACTGTTTCTGTAAGTAAATGAAGCACACAAAGGAATTTTAAAGCAAAGTTTTTTTATTGATAATGCGCTCTAGTGTAAAAATTACACCAGTCCCATGGCTACTATGCTCTATGGGGAAATTGTTTGAAAATTTTATCCTTATGCTAGTTCCAAGGTTCGTAGTCATGTATACGACCCCCCAAGGCTATGAGGAACTTATTTCCTACTAGTCTATAACATAAGAATTAATCATAAAAATGAGGGGGCTAAAGCCACACCCTACTGATAATACTTCCGTAGATGCTCTGCATTCCAGGGCCGGGGAACAAGCTTGCCATCCAAATCTTCAAAGTGATATGTTCCCTTCCAAAGTATAGCTTTGACTTTATATGGTCCCTTCCAGTTAGCTCCAAGTACCCCATGTTGAGCTATTTTAGTATTTGGCATGAGTTTTCACAACACGAGATCTCCCACCTTATAGGTCACGGACTTCACCTTCTTATTAAAATACCTTGTAATTCTCTGCTGATATGCAGCAAACTTCAATTAAGAGTTCATTCTGGCTTCTTCCAGCAAATCCAAGTGGAGCCTTTGGTTAAATTCCGCATCTTCCTCAATAAACAAGTCCCTTCGCAGGGATCCGACTCCTACTTTCGTGGGAACCATAGCCTCATACCCATAAGTCTGCAAAAATGGGGACTCTCATGTGGTTAATCTAGGAGTTGTGCTGTAAGACCAAAGGACCATGGGCATCTCCTCTGGCCAATCTCCCTTCCTTTCCTCCAGCTTAGCCTTTAAAGTGTGTTTGATAATCTTTTTTATGGCTTCTGTCTGACCATTGCTTTGCGGGTGATAGACCATAGAAAAATCTTTCTTGATGTTCAAGTCTTCACAAAGCTTCCTTAGCTCTTTACTGTCAAGCTGCTTTCCATTATCCGAGATGAGTTTATAGGAAATACTGAACCTGCTGACTATTAAGTTAAAGACAAAGTCTTTGATTTTCTTTGCAGTGATCGTGGCCAATGGCATAGCTTCCGCCCATTTTATAAAATAATCAATAGCCACCACCGCATACTTAACACCCTCTTTGGCTTTAGGAAATTCTCCAATGAGATCAATTCCCCACATGGCAAAAGGCCAAGAACTCGCCAGCAAAGTGATAGATGTTGTCAGGTCATTGGAGTAATTAGCAAATCGTTGACAACAATCACATGCCCTAACAAACTTGAAGGCATCTTCTTTCATGGTTGGCCAGTAATATCCTTGTCTGTGGACTTTCAATGCCAATGAACCACACCCCGAGTGGTTGCCGCAAATACCTTCGTGTACTTCCTAAGGATATAATTTCCTTCTTCCAGTCCCACACAGTATAACAGTGGTTGGTTAAACCCTCTCTTATACAATACTCCATCATATTCAACGTACTTCGCGGCCTGATAGCGAAGGCGTCAGGCCTATAACTTGTCTTCTGGAAAAGTTCCTATTCGAATATAGTTATGGATAGGGGACATCCAATTTTCTTGTGGGATCTCCTGTTTCTGGAACACCCCTACTTCTGGAATACTTGGGATTTCCTGGATCCCCAAATGAATTTTCCCAAGTTGGACGCTGTCCATTTGCGACCCCATCTTTTCCAAGGCATCTACATTGCTATTTCCTTCCTTCAGTACACCTTCTAGCTGGCACTTCCAAACTTTTCCAGTAGACGCTACACACATCTCATATATAACTATGTCCGAGGTCCTCAGGCTTGGAAACCTCCGTTGACTTGGTTTACGACTAACTCTAAGTCACTTTGAGCGATCAAGTTCACAACCCCCACTTCTAGAGCTATTTTCAAACCATTGATTAATGCTTCATAGTCAGCATCGTTGTTAGTGACGTAAAATTTGAAGTGGATGGCACTCATCAAATGATGCCTTTCCGGGGTGATCAAAACAATCCTGACACCTGCTCCATTATTATTCACGGTCCCATCAATATGCAAGATCCACCAAGGGTATGGGAACTCTTCTCTCACGTCAATAGGAGGATTCCCTTGTGTGGAAGGTTCTGCCAACACTCTAGCCTTATTGTCTACTTCAGAGTCAAATTCAAGTATGAAATCAGCCAACGCATGTCCCTTGATCACTGTACGAGGGCAATATTCCAAATCGAATTGTCCCAACTCTATCGCCCATTTTAACATTCTTCCCGATGATTCCAGTTTATGTAAAATATGCCAGAGAGGATAAGCAGTGTGGACCTCTATTTGGTGAGCTTGGAAGAATGGACTTAATTTTCGTATCGCAAGGATAAGGGCGTACACCAATTTCTCCATACTGGTATATCTAGTCTCGGCATCTAGCAACCTTTTGCTCACATAGTACACGGGCGATTGGTGACTTCCTTCCTCTTTTACCAACACTGCGCTGACGGAATATTCTGAGACTGTAAAGTAAAGAATCAACGTTTCCCCATCTTCCGGCTTGGACAACATAGGAGGATTTCCCAGCTTCTCCTTGATTTTTATAAAAGCCTCTTCAGAATCCGAGGTCCACACGAAATTCTTCCCCATCCCTTTAACCACCTTAAAGAATTATTTGTATCTATCTGAAGACTTAGAAACAAATCGATTCAAAGCTATAATCCTTCCCGTTAGGATTTGCACTTGCTTAAAACTGGTGGGAGATTGCATGTCCAACAGAGCTTTGATTTTTGTCGGGTTTGCCTCCATCCCTCGGTGGATAACCATGAACCCCAAGAATTTCCCTGATTCCACACCAAATACATATTTCTGAGGGTTCAGCTTCATCCTATATTTTCTAAGGATATGGAACATCTCAGCCAAGTCTGCTATGTGATCTTCCGCCCTCTTAGATTTTACAAGCATATTATCCACGTACACCTCCATCGTCTTCCTGATCTGCCTCTTAAACATTTTGTTCATTAATATTTGATAAGTGGCCCCGACATTGATCAGACCAAACGACATTCCAATGTAGCAATAGAGCCTTCTATAAGTAATGAAAGAGGTATGCTCTTGGTCATGCTCGTATATGGGGATTTGATTATACCCAGAGTATGCGTCCATAAAACTCAGCAGGGCATGTCCTGCCGTAGCATCGACCAACTGGTCAATTCTTGGCAAAGGGAAGCTGTTCTTTGGACATGTTTTGTTCAAATCGGTGAAATCCACATATGTTCTCCACTTACCGTTAGGTTTTTTCACTAACACCGGATTTGCCAACCAATCTGGGTAAAAATATTCTCTGATTAGACCGACATCCAAGAGTCTATTTACTTTTTCTGCCAAGGCTACAACCCTTTCTCCACTTACGGCCCTCCGCTTTTGCCAAGTTCCCTTATGCTTAGGATCAATGTTCAATAGATGGCACATAAATTTTGGGTCAATTCCCACCATATCCGAATGGTTCAACGCAAATACATCAAGGTTTACCAAGAAAAATATTGAAAGACCTTCTTTCAATCTTGGAGCCAACTGAGATCCAATTCTCAGAACTTTATTTGAATCTTTTTCATCAATAGGGATTTCAATTGTGTCTTCCGCTGACCCCATCTTTTCCGCTGGCATTGGTATCTGTGGATCTATGTCGAGCTGATTATGATCCTCATTATTTTGCAGAGAAAGTGCATCTTCTAGGAGAGGAGCATCAACTTCTTTCAAAGGCGTGCCCTATGTCATAGGGGCATCAACTTCCTTTGAATTTCCTGAGGATAAGGGCGCACCCTCAGGGAGAAGGGCATCTACCTTATGCATATCTTATCCAAGACTCTGTAAGATATCAAATCTTCCTTCGAGCAATTCCCCGTTGAAATATTCTTGGACTATGTCATTTGAGGGCTCTTCTTCCTCCAATATTTCAACCCTGATTGTGTCTTCTAAGAACAACGTTGCTGGAGGCAATTCAGAGGGGCACTCATTTTCTTGCTCGGCATAGTAATGGACTCAAATTTCCTCGATTGGTTGTTCGATGCTTCTCTCTCGCTCATCATCCGACGCATCTTCGATGTGGGCATCCTTTCTCCTAAAGCCCCTCATGTTTGTCTGTAACATTCCCGAGAGTCATATTGAAAGCCCTTTATGCTAGCCACACCATTTAGGGTGGGAAACTTAATAGTAAGGTGGTGGATTGAAGTGATGACCCTCATTTCCCTAAGAAAAGGTCGTCCTAGCAACACGTTGTGGGATGACTCCTGACTTAGAACCTTTAACTCGAGCATCTTTATCAAGGACAACGGACTCTCTCCCAAGGTACACGACAATCGAATTGATCCCATAAACCTAAATCATGCGGCAGAGAAACCATAGACCCAAGAATCTTCTCCCGACATATCCCGATCAGGTAGCCCCATCTTTGTAAAGGTACTGTAGTAAAGGATGTTTGTCGAGCTTCCATTTTCTATGAAGGCTTTATGAATATTTTTGGTCCTAATCTGGATGGAAATGACTAGTGCATCATTATGAGGGTGATGTACCTACCGGGCATCTGCTTCCCTGAAGGTGATGTCCATGGACTCTCCCTTAAATACTTTGGGTGGCCAAGTTACCACCCTATGAATGTCGGTCAAAGGTCTGAACCGGGCTTCCCTTACATACCTTGCCAAGGCTTTGTTACTGTATTCCATCCCAGGATCTCTTCTGTAGATTGTTTGGATGCTGCCATCCTAGAAAAATCTATTTTCTTCCAGAGCTTCGGTGTTCGACCCCCGAGGGGCTTGACCTCCTTCTTCCTTTATTCTGTTGGCGCCATCTTTATGCCTCCTTACTACTTTTACCACCCATTTGCGAAGATATCCTTCCTTGATAAGGACTTCGATCTTATCCTTCAGTTGCCGACACTCATGTGTATTGCGTCTGGACGACTCATGGTATTCACAATATTTATTTTTATCTTTGCTTTGCCAAGATGACGGAGCCTCAGGTTTTCTAAACAACCCTCTATTTTTGTTTACCTCAAAGATGTGTTCAATAGAGGCGGCCAAAGGCATGTATCTGCCCATTCTTCTATTATAGCTTGAGGGAGGGCTCCATTCCATCCTTGTAATCGTGGCATTTACTCGATTCGGGCTTCGACTATCCCTTCGGTATCTTGGGCTTCGAGATCTGCCTCTTTTCCTTGCTCCGCCCCTCTGACTCATTTTCCAAGTCGTTTGCACCTCTGCCAGAGATTGTTTTATGGCCTTAAATGATTCCGCCAAAGCAAAGACATCCGCCATAGCAGCCGGGTCTTTTCCCTGCAAATGCTTCCAGAAATCCGAGCCGAACCTCAACCCTGCTATCAAAAAACTCTTTAAAGCTTCGTCCGAAGCACCTTTCACGTTGGTGGACTCAGTATTGAACCTTTTAAAGTAGGAGGTCAAGCTTTCATTTTCCCTTTGGTTGACGTTGGCAAGAGTTGTGACAGACGGAGCATATCTCACGGCGGCTTGGAACTTGATCAGGAACAGAGTCTTCATTTGATCTCAGGAAGTGATCACTCCCGGTCCGAGTTTTTGAAACCACTGCTGGGCGCTCTCCCTAAAAGTTGCCGCCAAGAGCCAATATCGAGCCAAGTCTAGGACTTGATACACGTCCATCTCCATATTAAATCGGCCCAAGAATTCCACAGGATCCGAACTTCCATGAAAACGGAGATTGCTAGTAGTGTTACGATATCCGGCCGGCAACTGCGCTTCTCTTACTGCCACCGAGAATGAGGAAAGAATTTCGGCCGTGGTTGTCACTCTGCCTTCCAAGTGGTTGAGCAGCCTTTTCAGATCATCCACGTTGAAGGTTCCCACACCCAGGATAGTTTGCATGTGAGGCTGTGGACCTTGGGGCTGAGGTGGAGGTACTACTACTTGATCTCCACCTGGAGGAGCTTATTGTTGGTTGGTGTTCTGGGCATCCTCGGGTATCACAATCACTTATGGGTTTTGACCTTGATATCCCCTAGATTTTCTTCTTGTCCTTGGTCGTGGCCCCGAGCCATCTCGTGATAATAATTTGCCATACGCCTATGATCATCATATTCGGCATAGTTATCGCTTTCTGCTCGATTATACCTGTGGGTATCCCTATGATCATGATAATTGTCGCGACGATATCCATCTAAGTATCTACCTCGACCCCCACCTCTTACCCTCCATTGAGATCTTCTCCATCAGTCATTCCCATATCCTCGACCGTACCAGTCCAACGATTTGCGGGGAGGAGCTCTCTCATGATCGTGGTACCGCTCCTGATTCTCATAAGAATTCAGGGGAACACGCGTTGTACCATGGGGCGTCACATCTCCGCGATCAGCCTCTTTTTGCCATTCTAGCATCAAAATCTTTAGATCATCGTTGCCCAAGCGGATCCCTAAAAGATCCTTTAAAGCTGCGAAGCCTCGCTGTTCATTCTCCAGAATGGACTCCACTTGCCGACGTTCCTCAAGACTACACCCGGACTGGTGCGGATAAGTAACTCCCCGGTTATTTGCCCGCAGTATTTCTCGACCATCAGCATCCTCGTCCACAACTTCGATGATGGGGGTTATGTCATTGGAATTGTTCAGACGTTGCGGGGTTATTGGCACACGTCCACCTTCAGTTCGGCCGTGACCGGCTAAGGCATCTCTATCAGTCACGGGAGCCTTCCCAGGTGTGTGAGCAGCTTGATTATGGCGAAGGCCCCTTCTAATCTTGCGTCTCTCCACGGTGTTCAACTTTGAGTCGAAACCGTTCAAAGCATCTCCCATATGATATAGTTTCCCCAGCAAATCAGCGTTACTAATCAGCGTTACTAATCAGCACTGGCGGTTGACCTCCAACATCTGGAGTGGGGCGGTCAGCCATGGGTGGAACGTAGGGTTCATGGCTGTCATAGCTTCCATCATAAAAAATTCCATCACGGTATTGAGACATCTTTCCTCCTAGATGTATATCTTGATTAGCCCTTCTTCTAGCACCAATTTATTGACGGAGGAATTTGGGAGCAATAAAGTTTGAGGTTCGTAGCCGGAAACGGGATCTATGGCAGTGGTTCTTTATTGAAAACGTGAACAGTAACCGGTGGATCCGATGAACAGTGTTCGTCAAAAATTATGAACAGTGTATAGTGGTGGTGATTATTGGTGGCTGAGATTGCTTAGGGTTAATGGTGGATCATTTGCGCTCTCACTTCTGACCCCATGTAATTTGCCTACATATCCTTATTTATAGGGAATCAAGCAAATATAGTTCTTGGGGAACAAGAAACCTAATGGGCTTAGATCTCTTATCCCGAGGCCTAGTAGGAAACCTACTAGAAACCGTCTTCTACTAGCTTTAGGAATGTCTGCCGATGAGGCCCAACCACAAAGGCCCAAGGCTCGTCCGCGGCTTCGAGACTTCACGGATAAGGCATCTCTCTGGCCAAGGATAACCCTCCGCTACCAGCTGTTTCTCTAGATCATGGATGCAGGTATAGCTGTGGTTCACCCCAAATGTTGGACGCATCCTTGTCTCCCGATAAGGAGCCCCTACCAGATTATAGGACAAGTGATCCCAAGCTTTTGGGTGAAAAGTGCAGGATACTCCAAAGTCTCCCAACGAGGACACTCGTTGACTACAGAGACAGAGCTCCCAAAGAACACACCAAAGTTCACCCCACATCCCCAATGAGGACACTCATTGATTGTAGGAGGAGGCCTTCCGTCCAGGCATACCCCTGGCGGTCTCTGTCCATGGACACTGCCTTCCTGTAGATGCACCACAGAAAGAAGTTCTTCAATAGAGTACCTGCATCAAATAAGTTAGTGATAATAATCTCCATCTTCCTCAAATCCTCCAAAGAACCCGTCCAAGTAACCATGTCAAAACTTCACCTGAGTCATTCTTGAACTTAGGGCGCGCCCTAAGCTTTCCCAAAGGTAAAAGAGTCAACTTTGTAATGATTTCTTCAACACTCTTCATTCAATCAATAAGGCGCGCCTCCCTCCTCCTATTGAGGGCGCACCATCATATTTCACAGGTGCAATTTCCATCAATCGTTCATAATTCATGGTGCATCATTCTCTTTCGATAGGACGCGCCTACTGTCCTTTCATAAAGGAGGGTCTCCTCTTCCGCTCCTTAATTTTAGGCATTTGTACCTTTATTTTGACTATTTTATTAGTCTTAATTTAAATAACTTTTATACCAATTTTCGGGAATAACAATACTTATTAATATACAAATAGGTGTATAAGTTAGTGATTCTACATTAATAAAAAATAGTGTAGTGATTAAAATTTATATTTTTATTGATATTTATAGACCTGTTTACGAAATATTATTATCTTTAATTAAAAGGTAAATTTTAGATGATATTAATTATATACAAATTGTCATTAGTCTATTAACCGACCAAATCCAACTAACTATATTCAAATTTATATTCTAGCTAAAATCCAAAGCTTCTTGTTGTTTTGCTGGGTAATTTTTTTGACGAGGAGGCCACGTAACATCGATTTATTTTGTTTCAGTTTTTTATTTGTGCTGGAGTCAGCCATGAATGTGTATCAACGTTTTTTTTAATTTGTGTTTTATTTCATACTTACAATAGAAAAATATTATTATTTTTTCATAAAATAATTTTATAAATTTTTTTAAAGTAAGGATAATTAAGTAAATTCACAGAGAATTTAATAAAATTCTCTGTAAGGCAGCAATTGTATATATTTAATAAAATTTTGTAAAAGTTATTGTTGTCTCCAGGAGGAGTGGAGTGATGATAGAGCAGAACGGTAAACATCTGGTAAGCTTTTTATAGTTAGAGAATATCTTATGTTTGAACATAGGTCCAATAGAATTGTTATCTTATGTTTAAAGTGGTTTTAATTACACATTTTATCTTATCTAAAATAATAACTTTATTCTGCTTTTGTGTCTTACCTGTTGAGAAGGTGAGGATGTTGTACATAGTATTACCTACAGGCTACAACTAGACACAGAGCTTTTTAATATTAGTTAAGACCACTCAATACAAAAGAAATTGTTTACCCTTCAACTTTATTGCGATGCTTAATATTGTGCTAATGTAGGACCATTTTGATTTGTGCAGCCCAACTGCATTATTTTGGCCATTTCACCTTCTAATCAAGATATAACTGCTTCTTATTTCACTTGCATTATTTTGATAGTATTGTTTGAGGTTCATCTTTATAAATGAGATTATAAGATTGATCGATACTAAATTTGACTTGGGTTTAAGATTGCACTAATTGTAATACTGGATTTAGATTTGATTAGTAATAGGACCCTGGTCTTCGGAAGCACTACAATACTTTTGACCTATATTAAATATATGATCATATTGGGGACTTACTCTAACACCTTAAGATTTTAGATGAGCTGGTTACTTAACATGGTATCAGAGCTACAGTGCTAAGAGTCTTCATTTTATTCTTTACAATCAATTATTTCTGCATCTGTTCTTTACCAGATCTCAGAATCTTTTATTGTTCAGTCTTTTTCATTGCTGCTAAAGTCTCATATCAAGATATAATGACACCTTTATTTCTCCACCCATCAGACAATACTAGCTCGATTCAAGTCGATAAGTTGCAAGGCTCCTCAGACTACCGAGCATGGCGGCGTTCAATGGAGATCAACCTCTCCTCAAAACGCAAACTCGGTTCAAAACGCAAACTCAGCTTCGTCACAGGTAGGGTTACTAGCCCAACTGATGATATTCTTAAGGCTGAGATGTGGGATACATGTAATAACACGGTGATAGCATGGATTACAAGTAATGTTAGTCCTACTATAATGAGATCTATTATGTATATGACTAGTGCTAAAGATAACTGGTCTAATCTTGAGAAAAGGTTTTCACTCAGTAATGGAAGCAGGAAGTACAAACTTTGTCGTAAACTTTATGATCTCAAACAAGCTAATCTATCTATCACTGAGTATTATACTTCCATGAAAATGGTTTGGGAAGAACTAGATACTCTTACTCTGTTGCCTGCAGTTACAGTTTCTACTGATGAAGTTCTGAAACTTCTCGAGGAGATTCATTTGCAAAAAGAAGAACTGCGTCTCTTCCAGTTCTTAAATGGTCTTGATGATCAATATAACTCTCAGTGTAGTCAGCTATTGTTGCAGTCTCCTTTGCCCACAGTTGAGTTGGCATGTTCTGCACTTGAACAAGAAGAGGCTCAGCGATGTATGCTTGGTCTCAACAAAGGCACAAATGACATGATGGCCATGTACCGTCGATCTGCTCCAGATAGAAATCTTATATGCACAACCTGTGGTGGCAAAGGCCATGTCACTGAAAGATGCTGTCAAACTATTGGATACCCACGCCAGCATCCTAAGCATTCCTAGTATACTCCATCTTCTGTAAAGCGAGGTCCAAAAGGGAATAACAGTGCAGTCAAGTCCACTTCTAGTCACAAGTTTGCAGGTGTTATTCACTCAGATGCTGGCATTTCTACTCATGGGTTTAGTCAAGAACAACTTGCTCAATTGGCCAATCTTATGCCTCAACTCACTATGCAATATCCTGCACAATCTGAAACTGATGATGAAATCGACTACCACTTCTCGGGCATGTTGTATTCCAACAAAGATAACAGCAATGCCAATGAGTGGATAATCGATTCCGGGGCAACACATCATATGACTGGAAATATTTGGGCTCTTAAAATTGCTTCAAAGCTGTCTGGAGCACAGAGCATCAATCTACCTACTGGAGAAGGAATTGATATTTCTCATAAAGGACAGGTACACTTGAACTCAGACTTAATTTTACAGAATGTGTTGTGTGTGCCCTCCTTTATACACAATTTGATTTCTGTGCAAAAACTCATTAAAGAAAATGATTGTGACATTCAATTTTTTGATACACATTATGTTATAGCTAATAAATCTAGTAAGAAAGTGCATACTGTGGGCTATGTTAGAAATGGTCTTTATTATATTGATGTATCTTTATCTGTGAAACCCATTTGTTTGTCTGTTGAATCTTCGAAGTCAACCTACACTAAAAAGGACATAGCCTTTTGGCATCACATGCTAGGCCATGCCTCCCTATCTAGCTTGAAACATATCCCAAAGTTAAAAGGCCGTCACAACTCTACTCAGATATGTGTGTCCTATCCCATGTCTAAACAAACTAAATAACCTTTTCCTCTGAGTGAGTCACATGCTACCTCGAGTTTTGAGCTTTTGTATATGGACATTTGGGGACCGTATAAAGTACCTTACAAGTCCAAATACAGATATTTCCTAACCTTGGTAGATGATTACTCAAGATACACCTGGGTTAACCTCCTGGAAGAAAAATCTAAAGCTCTCACACAGTTAAAGGCCTTTCTGAATTATGTCTCGAACAAGTTCAGTAAAAAATGTGCAAGTCATTCGTTCAAACAACGCACTTGAGTTCACATCTTTGGCTTGTCAATAATTTTTTTCTGAAAAAGGGATTGTGCAGCAGACATCTTGTCCATACATGCCTCAACAAAACGCTCGTGTCGAGCGAAAACACAGGCACATCTTAGAACTTGCACGTGGTTTAAGGTTTCACTCAGGAATGCCTTTGGAAATGTGGGGAGCCTGTGTCATGACTTCTGTTCATCTGATTAATAAACTGTCATATGTGGTTTTGCATAACAAGTCATCTTATGAGATGTTGTACAAATATGAGCCTGAATATGATCATCTAAGGGTCTTTGGTTGCCTGGCTTTTGCGTGTAATCCAACTCAAACCCTGACAATTTTCAACACAGAGGAGTACCTTGTGTATTTGTGGGGTACCCACCAAAGGAAAAGGGATATAAGCTTGTAAATCTACAAACAAAGCAGGAGTTTACATCACGAGACGTAATATTTCATGAATCAATATTCCCTTATCACACCAGTTCATCTTCAAAATACATGACACATGTGCCTCCCTCAATGCCTACACCTCTAACTGTCGATGCTGATGATATCTTGGTAAAAGATATGGCTCAAGAAATTGAAGATTCGCCACAGGTCTCTTCTCCAATGGCTATTATTGTGGAGCCCATTGCAAGTTGAAGTGAATCTTCTACACCCATAATAAACTCCTGAGAGTGTTTCTGTGCGAAGATCTACTCGAGCACATGTTACACCAATATGGATGAAAGATTTTGTTACCGCGAATAAGTCTCATTCTGCTGCAAACTTGGCTGTTACCTTGGTGGATAAACCATTTTATTGCTTTCTTACTGCTGTCAGCACACATCAAGATCCATGTCACTTTAAAGATGCTGTACTCCACGAACACTGGGTGAAAGCTATGAATCAAGAAGTTGATGCTCTTGAACTGAATGACACTTGGGAAATTGTTCTTCTTCCACCTGGAAAATGTGCAATTGGAACAAAATGGATTTTTAAAACCAAATTTCTTCCTGATGAATCTGTAGACAAATACAAGGCGAGATTAGTTGTGTTGGGGTGTCACCAAAGACCAGGAGACGAATATTTTAAAACATTCGCACCTGTGGCAAAGCTCACCACAGTATGAACCTTGTTAGCAGTAGCAGCAATGGAGCAGTGACACACACACCAAATGGACGTGTCTAACACCTTTCTACATGGTGAATTGGATGAAACTGTGTACATCAAATTTCCAAAAGGATACACCAACATGGGAAGCAGAATTTCAGTGAATATGAGTACTGACTTAGTTGTTGGCAACATGGTTTGTCATCTTAAAAAATCCCTTTACGGGTTAAAGCAAGCACCCAGAACAATGATTCTCATTTTCATCTAAGAACAAATCTGTAACATTAAAAAGTTCTCAGCTTTATCATTAAGAATTCTCTGCACTCCTTTATTTGTCAAGCTTTTATCATGCTTGTTTTCATGTTAAATATATGATCCTATTGGGGTCTTCCTCTAACACCTTAAGGTTTTAGATGAGCTGGTTACTAAACATGGTATCAGAGATTAGGCTGGCGGGAGAACTAAGGTTCGATTCCCAGCCACCCCCAACATTCTCACAATTTATTGTGGACACCAAAGGAAATTAATACCCCAAAGATGGGTGCTGGTGTTCCACTCTTTGACCCATAAATGGGCTTTCGAGTGAGGGGGAGTGTTAAATATATAATCCTATTGGGGCCTTCCTCTTACAACTTAAGGTTTTAGATGAGCCGGTTACTCAACAACCTATGTGGTAGAAGAAAGGTATTATCTACTACTTCACATTTGCTCCAGGTTTGATTAATGATTATTTTAATATATTTATAGCTAGGATAAAGTTTGATAGTGGTTGCGTTTTTCCAGTAGGCACAATCTGTGTGTCTCATACTCATTTTTGCATTGATATAATATCCATTAATGCAAATGCTGAGAAATGGACCTATTATAAATGTTGAGTGATCAAATGCATTAAAAATATACTATGTCAACATGACAGGTTAGTAGGTGGAGCCCATATGCCACGTCAGCATGTGGGGCCCATATGTCACATCAGCATGTTGATGTGGCCAGTGGGTCTTGTATATGGGCCCCACTCTTTTAAAAAAATTGAAACACCCTAAGATAACATATATTAATGTTGTAGTAGTCATATATTATGTCACAATAGGATTCTAAGGTAACATAAAATGTCATATTATACTAGGGGAAAAGTAAGTTACCTTAGGTTCCCTAAGGTATCACCCACTTAGCTAACATATAGTTTATGTTACTTTAGAAAAAAAATGGTCTGGGTAACATTTAGACCGTCCTATTGTAACAATTTTTTTGTTACCGTTTTCTATTTATGGCATAGTGAAAGTTAATGGATCCAGTCCCCGTTCACGACAAATTATAGCCTTGTTTAGAGAAACTTAAAAAATTGATTATAATCCGAAATTGTTCATAATAAAAAGCTGAAAGTTAAATTTAATAATATAATCAAAGATTTTTATAATTTTAATGTTTTGCTTGGTCGAAGTATTCCTTCTTTTCTTTATATTTGATGTTTGCCTTTTTCTGCTTACAACTCAAAGTGTTTTGATCGTATATTGAAAAAAATATTTTTTTTAAAAAAAATTAGACTAAAAGTATCTAACTTATATTAAAATTTATAAAAAGAATTTCTCAAAAAAATTACTACTCGGTCAAAATACTATAATTAAGGTGCATAAAATTAAACAACAAACATAAAACAGAAAAAGGATCACAATAAAAGTCGGATTCGAGGTTCCTCCTCCACTATCCTGTAGATCGATGCAATAACGCTCCTCTCCTTCTTGTTCCGAATTTTAACCAAAACAATCGATTGTGGTCCTCGACTTGTGATCGACTACTAGGGCTGCAAATGAACATGATCATTCGAGAACAAAACTTGAAATCTCCTTAATTAAGTAAACTGATTTTAGAATGTTCTCTCAAATGAGTCGGCCTCACTACACCATAAATGGCCTACAGCAACACCATGAAAATGTTACAACAGGCCCAAAAAAGTGTTACCACAGCCAGAAAAAGACCTACGGTAACATAAAAATTAAGTTGCTTTTTTTCGAGTTACCTTTGGCCCCTAAGGTAACATTACTTTTGCCCTGGTGTAACATTCACATTTGTATTACAATAGCTATCAAAGGTAACATCAATCTATGTCTATAGTATCACAACATGTATGTTACCTTTGTACTTGAAATTTATAAAAAGAAAAAATGGACCCTACATGCGAGCCCCACCTGTGGACCCCACATATAACGACTCGTATATTTTTTTTATGTTGTTTAAATGTATAATTATTAAATAATTGCATAAATAAAATAGGTCTGTGGGTTCTGTCAGCTGGATATTATTTTTGTTAATATTTTAATTAATTATGTGTGATCGTTGGTGTTCGTGTATTAATTGCGTAATTCGTTGTGAAGCAGTGTTGTGTCACTTTTGTATTTAAAGGTGATTTTATTCAGTATTTATTTCCATAAATACTTGGGTTATCCCTAAAATTATTTTTATGGTTTCATAATTTTATTAATTATTTTTAGGAGTTTTTAAAATTTAGAAATTGATATTTTATCATTTATTTATCTTTAAATAATTTTCTGATTTCATTTAATTGTAAAATCAGTATTAAATGCCTGACTTCTTCAAAAATTACGAAATTCATATTTTTATTAAGTTGGAATATTCCGAGAATTTTAAAATTATTTTGGAGATTTTTGGGATTTATTTGACCCGTGCGTTATTTCGTTTAATTGTAAAAATGCGGATCCAGTATACGTTTTAAAAATGCTTTCAAAATCTTGAAAATTTTGTTTAGTTAATTGTTAATTATTGCGATAATTTTAGAGTATTAGTTTTAAATTATCTTGAGAATTTTAAATTTGTTCTCATAAATTTTCGGGGTGTTGTTACTTGAAAATTATTCGTTAAAATCAGTAAGTGCGGTACGAGTCAGAATAATATCAAAAAAAAGGGGGACAAAAACCCCAATTTCATCCCTGCACCCCCACCCTCGACCTCTAGTCCCTCTCTCTGATTCTCTCTCCAAACTCTCTTCTCTCCCTTTAATCCCTCCTCCTCTCTGTTCGATTCCATCCCTCTCCTCCCTCTGTCATCGTCTTTCCTGTCCTGATTCTCGGTTCCAGTTGAAATCCTTAGCATCCCGGTCAGTGCAAAGCCAGTCAGAACTTAGTGTTAAAGCGTATTAAGGCAAGTACCACTGATCATATCTTTATGGTTCAGTATATATGAATATAATGTTGTCTTATTCTCGTACTGGAACAGAATGATTTAAGTTACGTATTCCCTGGGTTTCAAATTATTTTATTAACTTGTGTTTTGGGGGAAAAGTAACTTCTGAAAATACCTATCTCTAAGCTTTGAATAAAATGGAAATGTTTTGGGAAAATGTGCTGTGTTATAATTATTTTGACAAGAGATAGGTAAGTGATTTGGAAAACTGGATAAAAATGATCAGATAATTGGATGAGTGTGCGCAGAAGGCCCGTAATGGCCTGGAAGTTAGCGTAAGAGGCGAAGTGGTTGCGCCCCCTATTATAACCACCAGCCCAACGTGACAGAGACCTAGCTAGTCTCTGAGTTCCGGAACAAGTTTCATATGATAGCCTGATCAGCTGTCTCACCAGGAATCATCCAATGCATGTATATCTGAGCAAATGATTTTGAGGTTCCCAGAAAGGGACAAGTTTTATGGTTCCCGTAAAGGAACAATTAGTTTTATAGGTCCTGCGATGGGACAAATGATTTGGAAATGTAAGTAGCATGCTAAATTTAATCCTTCTATTTACACAGCACTATTAATAAAATGTTTAGAGAGCATACTAGCTATTAAAGATCCAGTTTCAACAGTTTATCAGTTTTTATCTATTTACACTTGTTTTACGTGTTTTCTACTAACAAGTTGTAATTTCTGTTCCTACAATAATCTATTATAAACTGTTTTAGTTAGTAATCATATAGTGGTACTGCTGAGCGGTTGATCGCTCACTCTTGCAAATGTGTTTGTATATTTTCGCATTGCAGATGCTTAGGGGATGTTGCTGTTTTGCTAAGGGCCAGTTTCCAACTCCTCCTGTGTCGAGCTCCTCTGAATAGGTTGTGTCTAGGAAGTGTGGTCTGTGAGTTGCTGTAGAATAATAGTCAGGTGGCAGGTTGTTTTTAATAAGATGGTTTGTAATAAGTGTGTAACCTAAATTATACTTGAACCTGGAAAAGATCTTGTGGAAGAGTTGTTTATATTGAATAAAGTAAGTAGTTATCTTATAATTATAGTTTCATTTTGTTAGTGACGTCAGCTCCTAACCCGGGGTTGAGGCCATTACAGGTTGGTATCAGAGCTACAGGTTTGAGTCCCTGATTTAGGTTAGGAGTAGAGTCGGAAGGGGTAATATTGGTATATAGGGAGTGAATCAGCAACTCGCACCTAGAGGAGCAAGTTTAAGAGTCTAGTCGAGGGTTCGAAGGCGTAACCCTGGCATATTTTGAGGATATTGGAACTGCCCTAATCTTTAGTGTGTTTTCCCTGGTATATGTACCATTGGTAGTAGCCAATAAAGATTCCTATATAGTTTTTCCACGAGAACGAGTCCGACCATGTGAATTTAGCCAGTGTTATATTATAGGTATTGTTGCATGCTGCTAGTGTCGTGTTGTTATTACTGTTGTTATTTTATTGTGGCAATTGTTGCTGATTTTGTTAATTCTAGCCACTCATTACAGTCGGACCCCAACTCAATGAGGGTGGGAATATTTTATTGCGGCAGTATTCTCTTGGCACATGAAAATGTTGCTATCCGGGGGCAATTCTTTTAAACTAAAATCATTTGCTATGTTTCAGGAGAATGCCGCCCAAGAAGAATATTCCACCCAATTCCTCTAGCAGAGCTTCTGAAGGGGGCCCAGTTATGGTTGAGTTTCTAGATTTGCTGCGCCAACAGTCTAATCAAATGGCTCAGCAGCAAGAACAATTTCAGCAGCAGCAGCTATTTCTACAACAACAGCAACAACAGCAGCAGTTT
Source organism: Apium graveolens (assembly GCF_009905375.1). Taxonomy (NCBI): domain Eukaryota; kingdom Viridiplantae; phylum Streptophyta; class Magnoliopsida; order Apiales; family Apiaceae; genus Apium; species Apium graveolens. The sequence continues at coordinate 208,256,127 of NC_133648.1, forward strand.
ATACAACAGCAGCAACAACAAATTCAACAACAACTGCAGCTTCAGCAGCAACCTCAACAAAGAGAAGTGAACCAAACTGTGAGTTTTAAATCTTTTCAGTCGGTAAAGCCTCCAGAATTTAAGGGCGAGATGGACCCAGTTGCTGCTAGGATTTGGCTAAAGGAAATAGAGAAAGCTTTCACCCTTACACAAGTAAGTGATAATCTTAGATCAGACTATGCGAGCTATTTTCTCAAGGGTGAAGCGAATTATTGGTGGGAATCCACCCGTGCCGTGGAAGGAGAAGGCCCTGTCTTGTGGGCCAGGTTTATAGAGTTGTTCTTGGAAAAATATTTTCTGGACTGTTTGCAGAACCAGTTAGAAGTTGAGTTTTTGGAATTGAAGCAGGATGAAAAGAGTGTGGCCGAGTATGAGGCAAAGTTTACGGAATTGGCCCGATTGGTGCCTGTGTATGTGAATACTGAAGCTCAGAAAGCAAAGAGGTTCCAACAGGGACTGAAGCCAGAAATTCACAGTGGGGTTGTAGCCTTGCAGCTCAAGACATATCCCTCCGTAGTTCAGGCCGCGCTGGTAATTGAAAGTGACCAGAAGTTGGCTGCCAAGGAAAAGGGCGATAAAAAGCGGAAATCTGAAAGCATCACTGGTGAAACGAATCCAAGGGGATCCGGTCAGAGGTTTCAGAAGAGGTTTGGCCAGAACAGAAATAAAAGATTTAGAAGACAGAATTTTTCTCAGGTTAGGCCTGCTACCACCTCAGTTGCCTCCACTCCAGCTCAGTCATCAAATTCCGTAAGAGATTGTAAGGTATGTGGGAAGAGACATAGTGGCCCGTGCAAAAGGGATGTTCAGTGCTTCAAATGTCATCAAAAGGGTCATTACGCATCTGAATGTAATATAGAGAAACCCGCAGTTACTTGCTACAACTGTGGGAAGGTGGGACATGTTGCTCGGTATTGTAAGGCAGCTACTCAAGGTACTGCATCTCAAGGACCGGCATCCAGCACAGCTAAAGCCAGAACTTTCAAATTGACAAAAAAGTCCAATGCTCAGGACTCGGACGTAGTGGCAGGTACCCTCTCTCTCAACTCCGTACCTGTTAAAGTTTTATTTGATTCAGGAGCATCTAAGTCTTTTATATCAAAGAATTGTGTGGTTAAGATGGACTTAATGTTAGAAGATTTGGTTGAACCTTTGACTATAAAAGTTGCTAATCAGGATAGAGTTTCAGTGAGTCAGTTTTGCCCTAAGTGTCAATTGGAAATCCACTTATACTCTTTTTCGGCTGATCTAATACCCTTCGAGCTAGGAGAGTTCGACGTGATTTTAGGAATGGATTGGTTGTCCCAGTATAAGGCTAACATTGATTGTAAGAAGAAGAAAATTTTGATGGTTACTGAGGATAATATTAAGGTGACTTATCAAGGACAAAGGCAAGAAAAGAAATTTCTCTCGATACTCCAGACGAAGAAATTGTTAAGACAAGGATGTGAAGCTTACTTAGCACATGTGGTGGACGTGGAAAAAGAAGTACTTGATTTAGACAAGATTCCAATATTAAGGGAATTCCCAGACGTTTTTCCAAATGAATTGCCCGGATTGCCACCATATCATGAAATTGAGTTTTCCATAGATTTAGTTCCCGGAGCAGAACCAGTTTTAAAGGCACCCTATCGCATGGCTCCAGTTGAAATGAAAGAACTAGCTAAGCAAATCCAGGAATTATTGGACAAAGGCGTCATTAGGCCAAGTGTATCCCCGTGGGGTGCTCCAGTACTATTCGTAAAGAAGAAGGATGGAAGTATGAGATTATGTATTGATTATCGGGAATTAAACAAGTTAACCATTAAAAACAAGTATCCCCTGCCAAGGATAGATGACCTGTTTGACCAACTTAAGGGAGCGTGTTGTTTCTCGAAGATCGACTTGAGATCAGGCTACCATCAGTTAAAGATTAAGCCTAAAGACATACCAAAGACTATGAGTTCTTAGTAATGTCATTTGGATTGACCAATGCACCAGCTGCCTTCATGGATTTAATGAATCGGGTGTATAAAGAATACTTGGATAAGTTTGTGATTGTATTTATTGATGACATCCTCATTTATTCGAAGACTAGAGAAGATCATGCTAATCATTTGAAGATTTCCCTGCAAAGGCTAAGAGAGAAGCAGTTGTACGCAAAGTTTTCGAAGTGCGAATTTTGGTTGGAGGAAGTTCAATTCTTAGGTCACGTAGTAGGAAAAGATGGCATTAAAGTGGATCCCGTAAAGATTGAAGCTGTATCCAAGTGGGAACAACCAAAGACTCCAACAGAAGTCAGAAGCTTTCTTGGGTTAGCAGGTTATTATCGAAGATTTGTAAAGGATTTCGCCAAGATTGCAACTCCATTGACCAAGTTGACCCGGAAGAATGAGAAGTTTAATTGGACAGAGAAGTGCGAGGAAAGCTTCCAAGAATTGAAAAAGAGGTTAGTAACAGCTCCAGTATTAGCATTGCCAGATGAGACAGGAAACTTCGTGATCTATAGTGACGCTTCCTTGAAAGGTTTGGGTTGTGTATTAATGCAACATGATAAAGTCATTGCCTATGCTTCCAGATAGTTAAAGCCTCATGAGCAAAAGTATCCAGTGCATGATTTGGAATTAGCCGCAATCGTGTTCGCGTTGAAGCTGTGGAGACATTACTTATACGGAGAAAAATGCGAAATTTATACAGATCACAAAAGTTTAAAGTATATATTCACTCAGAAGGGTCTAAACATGCGACAACAGAGATGGCTAGAACTGATTAAGGATTACGATTGTTCTATTAATTACCACCCAGGCAAGGCCAACGTAGTGGCAGATGCCCTAAGCAGGAAGGAAAGATTGAATGCAATCAAAATTTCCGAGGACCTCGCCAGAGAATTGGAGAAGCTGGAAATTGAGGTTCGAGTAACAGACGAAAATCAAGGACAATTGTATGAGATCAATTTTCGGCCAGAATTGATGGACAAGATCCAGAAGTGTCAGGAAAAAATGATGAATCGAGAGTTAGATAGTTTAACTAGAGAAGAACTCTGCACACAAAAGGATAGCAAGGGTATGTATAGGTTTTCCTCGAACATATGGATTCCCAATGTAACTGAACTAAGGAATGCGATATTGCGGGAAGCTCATAATTCCAAGTTTTCCATTCACCCGGGAAGCACTAAAATGTATCAAGATTTGAAGATGCACTTTTGGTGGCCAGGAATGAAAAAGGAAATTGCAAGTTGGGTTAACAAATGCCATGTATGCCAGACAGTGAAGGCGGAACATCAAAGACCAAGTGGATTGTTACAACCATTGGATGTTCCACAGTGGAAATGGGAAGAACTCACGATGGATTTTGTAGTAGGACTACCAAAGATGAAATCGAACCATGATGCAATTTGGGTAATTATTGATAGATTGACCAAGTCTGCACATTTTCTCCCGATCAATGAAAAGTATTCTTTGGACAGGCTAGTTAAATTATATTTGGATGAAATTGTTACCAAGCATGGAGTTCCTGTTTCAATCGTATCGGATCGAGATCCAAGATTTAATTCCAGATTTTGGACGAAATTTCAGGAGTGTTTAGGGACTAAATTGAAAATGAGTACCGCCTACCATCCCCAGATAGATGGCCAAAGTGAAAGAACCATTCAGACGATAGAAGACATGTTAAGGGTTTGTGCTTTGGATTTTAAAGGAAATTGGGACGAACACTTACCCCTGATTGAGTTCTCTTATAATAACATTTATCATGCCAGTATAAGAATGCCGCCCTACGAAGCCCTGTATGGACGTAAGTGTAGGTCCCCTCTTTATTGGGATGAAGTAGGAGAAAAGAAATTATTAGGCCCTGAATTGGTTCAACAGACTAAGGATGCAATTATATTAATTCGAAAAAGGTTAGAAGCAGCTCAAGATAGACAGAAAAAGAATGCAGACCTTCATCGAAAAGACGTGGAGATGGAAATAGGATCGTTGGTATTGCTAAAAGTGTCGCCCTGGAAAGGATTGGTTAGATTTGGACAGAAAGGTAAGTTAAGTCCTAGATATATTGGACCTTTTGAAATACTGAGGAAAGTTGGTAAGGTTGCCTATGAGTTGGCATTGCCACCGCAATTATAACATATCCACAATGTATTCCATGTGTCCATGCTGAAGCGTTATATCCCTGATTCAAATCAAGTTATTGAATATGAACCAATCGATCTTCAACCAGATTTATCCTACGAGGAACGGCCGATCCAGATCCTAGATCGTAAAGAGCGAGTTCTTAGAAATAAGTCTTTACCTATAGTTAAAGTACTGTGGTGGAATCCTCGAGTAGAAGAGTCCACTTGGGAATTAGAGTCAGATATGCTTGACAAATATCCTCATTTATTTAATTAGATCATATTCTGAGGACAGAATCTTTTAAGGGGGAAAGATTATAACGACTCGTATATTTTTTTTATGTTGTTTAAATGTATAATTATTAAATAATTGCATAAATAAAATAGGTCTGTGGGTTCTGTCAGCTGGATATTATTTTTGTTAATATTTTAATTAATTATGTGTGATCGTTGGTGTTCGTGTATTAATTGCGTAATTCGTTGTGAAGCTGTGTTGTGTCACTTTTGTATTTAAAGGTAATTTTATTCAGTATTTATTTCCATAAATACTTGGGTTATCCCTAAAATTATTTTTATGGCTTCATAATTTTATTAATTATTTTTAGGAGTTTTTAAAATTTAGAAATTGATATTTTATCATTTATTTATCTTTAAATAATTTTCTGATTTCATTTAATTGTAAAATCAGTATTAAATGCCTGACTTCTTCAAAAATTACGAAATTCATATTTTTATTAAGTTGGAATATTCCGAGAATTTTAAAATTATTTTGGAGATTTTTGGGATTTATTTGACCCGTGCGTTATTTCGTTTAATTGTAAAAATGCGGATCCAGTATATGTTTTAAAAATGCTTTCAAAATCTTGAAAATTTTGTTTAGTTAATTGTTAATTATTGCGATAATTTTAGAGTATTAGTTTTAAATTATCTTGAGAATTTTAAATTTGTTCTGATAAATTTTCGGGGTGTTGTTACTCGAAAATTATTCGTTAAAATCAGTAAGTGCGGTACGAGTCAGAATAATATCAAAAAAAAGGGGGACAAAAACCCCAATTTCATCCCTGCACCCCCACCCTCGACCTCTAGGCCCTCTCTCTGATTCTCTCTCCAAACTCTCTTCTCTTCCTTTAATCCCTCCTCCTCTCAGTTCGATTCCATCCCTCTCCTCCCTCTGTCATCGTCTTTCCTGTCCTGATTCTCGGTTCCAGTTGAAATCCTTAGCATCCCGGTCAGTGCAAAGCCAGTCAGAACTTAGTGTTAAAGCGTATTAAGGCAAGTACCCCTGATCATATCTTTATGGTTCAGTATATATGAATATAATGTTGTCTTATTCTCGTACTGGAACAGAATGATTTAAGTTAGGTATTCCCTGGGTTTCAAATTATTTTATTAACTTGTGTTTTGGGGGAAAAGTAACTTCTGAAAATACCTATCTCTAAGCTTTGAATAAAATGGAAATGTTTTGGGAAAATGTGCTGTGTTATAATTGTTTTGACAAGAGATAGGTAAGTGATTTGGAAAACTGGATAAAAATGATCAGATAATTGGATGAGTGTGTGCAGAAGGCCCGTAACGGTCTGGAAGTTAGCGTAAGAGGCGAAATGGTTGCGCCCCCTATTATAACCACCAGCCCAGCGTGACAGAGACCTAGCTAGTCTCTGAGTTCCGGAACAAGTTTCACATGATAGCCTGATCAGCTGTCTCACTAGGAATCATCCAATGCATGTATATCTGAGCAAATGATTTTGAGGTTCCCGGAAAGGGACAAGTTTTATGGTTCCCGTAAAGGAACAATTAGTTTTATAGGTCCTGTGATGGGACAAATGATTTGGAAATGTAAGTAGCATGCTAAATTTAATCCTGCTATTTACACAGCACTATTAATAAAATGTTTAGAGAGCATACTAGCTATTAAAGATCCAGTTTCAACAGTTTATCAGTTTTTATCTATTTACACTTATTTTACGTGTTTTCTACTAACAAGTTGTAATTTCTGTTCCTACAATTGTTTATTATAAACTGTTTTAGTTAGTAATCATATAGTGGTACTGCTGAGCGGTTGATCGCTCACTCTTGCAAATGTGTTTGTATATTTTCGGATTGCAGATGCTTAGGGGATTTTGCTGTTTTGCTAAGGGCCAGTTTCCAACTCCTCCTGTGTCGAGCTCCTCTGAATAGGTTGTGTCTAGGAAGTGTGGTCTGTGAGTTGCTGTAGAATAATAGTCAGGTGGCAGGTTGTTTTTAATAAGATGGTTTGTAATAAGTGTGTAACCTAAATTATACTTGAACCTGGAAAAGATCTTGTGGAAGAGTTGTTTATATTGAATAAAGTAAGTAGTTATCTTATAATTATAGTTTCATTTTGTTAGTGACGTCAGCTCCTAACCCGGGGTTGAGGCCGTTACACCACATGTGGGCCACAAAATCATTGTAACATTTTTTTCCCTACTGTAACAGTTTTATAATGATTTGTATTATATTATACCAATTTATTTGTAACATTGAAGTACCCTAATATAACATATTTCTAAAAAAAAATGACAAAATTTGTTTGTAAATTGAACATGCCATCAACCTATTTTTCATACAAGTCAACAAAATAAACAAAAATAATAGAACCTTGTACCTCTAACTAGGTATAAATAACAATACAAGCAAATTAGCTAATAGAAATGCAACCTTATCACTACAATTAAAAGCACCGACTTTTAACTAATCATCAAAATCTCAGTAACTGGCTTTGAACCGGTCACATCATGTTACGTCTCATCTGCTTCTCTAATTTTGACTTTAAGTTATTCACCAAAAGGTAACTGCATTCTTGTTTTCCTCTTGATCTGTCTAAAGATTCTTTTTGGACCTTGCTTAGTCTGTGAACCCTTGAACATCCTGAGCCTTAGTCGCTGCCATATACAAATATTAGCTTTTGGTTCATCATCAATCAATAGTTTACCACCATGAAGTCACTATTTATAATAATTTATAATTTTTCATCAATGCATAACAGTAGCATAAACAAAATATTATATTCAAAACCCTTGATATAATTATATTAAAGACATGTCTAGAACAATTATACACAAACACCAACAGAAGCAAAGATTAGACGAACATAATATGATAAGGGATATAACCACTTGTGTAGGCAAAGTTTAAATTAAAAGTTTTAATTTTGTGTAAAGCACTTTCACCTTTTGGTGAATAAACAGGTTCACAGCAATAATTGTCAGAATAACTTGGTAACTGCATTCGTCAGGTGCTGTTGCGTCTTATTTGCCTTTCTACATTTAACAGTGTAGGTAACTAATTACAAAACAACACTACAAGACACACAATTAGTATACAAAGAACATAATTGTGCATCATGTAATGAACAAAAACATACGTAGTCTAGATTAGTTATTTTTAATAACAAAACAACACCGCAAGACAAATAATAAATGTGTTCTCATATTATTATGAAGAAAAAAAATCTCTAATTACTTCAACATAACAAATAGGAGAAAATATGACCAGAAATCTTTAGGAATCTTTCATGTGTATCATAATATGTGGATAGTAATCACTATTCTCTATGAAATATGAATTGAATCATCTGTAGTCATTCCTAGTTTTTACTTAATTCCAATTTATGCAACTAAAACAAAATCATGTCTTAATTCCACGGAGAAGGTTTGTAGTTTATTTATTTGATATTAACATATGCATCCATTGTAGTACAAGGCTGTAATACCTCACATTACTGGCTTCTATATTTTTATTAACTCCTCTAGTGGAAACCCATCTATACTAAACAAATCGACGAACACGATCTTGCAGCACATGAGGCAACTGTCGATGTCTCATCCAATCTTCAATATCTCTTTTTTTGACGCGCCACTCTTCAATCCTCACAGACATGGACTGCAAATATTGCTTTATAAAAAAACTAAAGATATTAGATGAATGAAAGAACTAGAATAAATGAAAATATCGACTTTACTATGACAAGGAAAATAATCCCAAACCAAAAAAGTTGTTACCTGCATATTTCCAATTAGCTGCGCGAACAGAACCAACCCCGCAATTGATAGGAGAATGCAAAATAAAGTTTCATCAATATATGTACTAGTCTGCAAATTCTGTCCATACGAACTGCTAAAGGAAGGATGAAAATTATACACTACAAAGAGTATCAGACTTGTAATACACCAACTATTTAGAAAGATACTTTTTATGGGTAGCAATAAGCATCAAGAAGTGAATAACTGTTTCCAATATGATCTATAGATCAGCATATCAACAGAAACTATAATCCATTAGGAAAGGTCTTAGAGATCACAAAGTCACACACCTATACTGCTACACACATCAAAACATGAAACTGAGTTCGGATGATTTGGCAATTCGAGCCCATTTATAACACCCCCAAATCCGGGGTCGGGGATCCGGGTTGTCACGAGTTCCATTTCCCTTAATAACACCCAATCTTATTAAACAATCAACTACTCTGTACTGTGACCCCACAATATACACACACACACACCACAAGTTATAGTCTCAGAGATGAATACCCAAAAATAACACAAGTCCTTATATTCCACAATTATAAACCATTACACCTTAAAAGGGTTCTGAATAAATTAACATTTCTTTGCCATTAATACAATTCATATAGATACATAAGTCTGGTACATCAGAAGTTGAAAGTCTAGCCTATTGGTAATTTCTACCTCAGCTACAGCGGCATCAACGCTTCCAGAAAACTGCGGAACGTTTCCTAATGGCTTGCAAATTGGAAGCTTGGTCTTGTTCATCTTTTCTATCTGTTGTTGTGTGATGAAAGAAGAAAACAAGGGTGAGCAACAAGCCCACCAAAATAATATGTATAATGATTAAAAATATATGAGCATTCTCATAGTACTCATGAAAGTCTTGGTCAAAAAGAAGTGAACCAAGTTTGTTATCTTAACGCGACCAAGTCGTAAAATATTCAGTATATATATACATATATACTTTTCACAATCTTTGAAATCCTCTGACATGTATAATATACACAGAGTTCCAGTTTACAACTGTATAAAAATATTGTTGCAAGGTGATCTCGTATATCTAACCTTGTCTCAACGTTTTTCTGAAAATCTTTGACATGCACAAGATAATCATTTACTAGATATAAGTTTAAAAGATGAAGTTACAAGATACTCCAATATACTTATATCTTTTCCGAATACTAGTTGAACTACCACCGTTCAAGTTATAATTAGTTCATCACATATATGAAGCTACAAGGCATAACTTGTATAGAATCAATATTTGAAATATCATTCAAAAGAAATGAAGTTACGAGATACTTCATTCAATGGAAACACCATTTTGAAAACTAGACCCTGCCAACACTCAACAATCGCCCAGCCGTAGCCTTTCTATCGAAGTGCTCTGGGTAGTGTTGTAGAAATATCAAATTGGATGATGAACTCATTACAGGAGTTTGCCGCGTCAGGAAGACCACTTACGATGATCAGTCGTAGTAGTGCAACCCCACCATTTTCTACATGTAGAGGAGAACTTGTCGGATTTACTTGTCAACCGAACACTGGACTCCTAAGGAATGTACCGTCTTAGCGGAACTTCCAGGCCATTTGGGCCAATATAATAAGGCTGGGCCGGCGCCACTCGACCACTTACGCCACTCCTAGTTCAGATGAAATCTATGACTCTGAAACGTAAAGTTCGTCCCCACTTTCCCCAAGTAGAAACTTGTTGATACGGCTCCACCAAGAAGTCGTATCTATTTGGAAAGGAAAACTCACCGATATTTCCCAGGCGATGCCTGTTAATGGATTAACTTGTTCCAAGAATTTTACTTCCCGAGTATTGGGTAAGTAATCAAAAAACTCTTTTATCAAAATAGCAACCTTGTTGCGAATATAAAACACACCACAGAGCCGGATCCCTCAGGTTTTAAGCGAATATTTAAATCCCCTTTGAAAGGAAGATATTAAATATATAAAAAATGAGTTTTTGGGATCCGCTCTAACTTTTAAAAATCATTTTAAAAACTCGAAAACACTTTAAAGAGTATTTGGAGTAATGCTGATTTAATAAATAAATCAGTCCCAATATTTTAGAAAATATCTGAATATTATTATTTAAATAATATTCCCATAAAGAATAATCTTTATAAAAATAATTGAAGTAGAAGTTGTAAAACTTATACTTGAAATGAATCTTAAATAATCAAAGATGTACTTATACGACAGTAATATCCTTATTTGAATAATCAAAAGTAAGTTTGATTATCGACACATTATTCTTTAATAAAATAAAGAATATTATTTAGTAAATAATCGGAGTCATAAGTCCTCGAATGAATATTCAAAATAATATTCATTAATAAAATAAACGGAGTCATAAGTCCTCGAATGAATATTCAAAATAATATTCAATAATAATTAAACGGGGTCATAAGCCCTCGAATGAATATTCAAAATAATATTCAATAATAATTAAACGGGGTCATAAGCCCTCGAATAAATATTCAAAATAATATTCAATAATAATATAAAGTTATCGAATAAACCTTTGGGTCCCCTATACTAAGGGTATATGAAAACTATTCATATATATATATATATATATATATATATATATTATACTCGGGAGCCTCGACTCCCGGTTTTTGAAAAAGTTCACCTGTGGGTCCCCTATACTAAGGGTATATGCAAATTACCGCTTATCTCTAGCATAGGTATTATCAACTGAATCAACAGATATATGTATCAAGAATACGAAACAGGCATGCATATATACCATATCACATGCTACAATATATCGCAAGAATTTGCTAAATAACCATTATGCATCTATCACAAGATAATGCATGTACAAATGTATACATCACAATAATAGTATAACGGGTAGAAAACTTGCCTGAGTACTCCCGGATAGACTTAAGCTTAGAGTGGGTCCGATAACCTATGAACAACAACATAAGTTGGAATTAAACCCTGATCGCTTAAGAAACTAGACTTTAACCATTTAGAGTCCTAATGTTCGCTTTCGCGTTTAACGATTCACTTAAGTCGCTCGAGTACCCTCGGCTCCACCATTTTTAATAAATTTACCATTAAGAATTTTAAAGCGATTCTTTCACGAGTACCTTACCAAGTGCCTAATCCACTTAACATAATTGTTTCATACACCAATTAGTCCTTTTAGTTCTTTAACCTATGTTTCAAAGTAAGGCGAGGGGTACTGATTCGTTCGCGAAACATCGTTACTTAAAACGGTCATTTCTCCTAAACCGTACATCAGAATCAAACGAACTACATATCAAAACGAAGCTCGTAACATGAACTATATAATCATGGAAATGGTCAAAACCTAACAGTGAGTTCAAGGGTTCTGATGTTAAGAACAAAAACAGTCTACGGTAAATCGGGCATTACGATGGGTATGTTTACGCGATTTCCCAAAATTTTAAAACACTCCAATTCAACCCACAATCAATCCACAATCATAACCAAATCAAAACTCCATCCATACTACATCATAACAGCCCCAACAACTCAACATTAACAATTTATACTTATTCTTAAACTTGAATTTAACTACACTTAAGTTCATTAATCAACAATCCAAGAATTACCACTCCAAAACTTCACAAAACTAACTAATCTCTACATTCACAACAAGCAAGCCTCCCATGAATTAAAATCAAAAAAATTAAACCTAATTACTCAAATAAAGTTAGGGTTTGGAGGGGTTATACCTTCCTTGGAGAGTGGAGAATCAAGTGAATGGCTTGGAATCACCCTTAAAGTCCTTATCCAAGCTTAAACTAAACAAAACTTCAAGAACAAAAATTTTAGTTCTTGAAAAACACTATTCACCATCTTCTTCCATGATTTTTAGGAAGAGATTGTGAATGATTTAGGAGCTCATACTTATAGAATATCCATAATTATGCATAAGGAGTCTTAGATAATTACCTTGTGATTTAACAATGCTTGGAACTTGATTTTTGATTTTCTTGCTTTGGAAAAGAAGAAAAAGCCAAGAGCATGGAAGAAGAAAGGTGAGAAAATGTTGTGTTTTTGGTGAAAATGAATTGTTGGCTTGGTTGGTTGATTTTTTGATTTGTTTTGTTTTGTTTTATTACCTTTTTACCATGGTAACTTTTGTGTGGTTCTAATTTAACCAACAACACACTTGCTTGGTCATGCTTATATCACCATGTGATGTCACCCTCCCTCCTTTGTCCTCTTCTCATTGGTTTGATGACATCATCCCCACTAATCTCTTTGATTAGCTTTTAATTACTTGGCTAATGACCGCTGATCTGTTATACGGTTCGCTTAACTTTCGTTTTCGTTTATCGTTTGAGGGATCATACCTGGGATCTTATTACTTGGGTTTCCTTAACCTTTCTCAATACATTATATTCCTTTTATGATCATCTCTTATAATCCTTGACTCTAAATCCTTTTTATCCTGTTACCTTATACTCAATCCTTTCGATATCTGGTGGATTTTCGGGAAAAATCAAAGTGTTCGAATTTGGATTCTGACGATCTTTACATACACTTATATCCCATATAAAGTACTAATAAGATCTCAGAATAACAATAGAAGAACCCCTACATAGTGTGGCATGAAATGTTTTCTTATTCAGCAAAATCACTATTCATAAGGGTTTCAAAAATTCCAAAATTTTGGGTTATTACTGTCTCCCCTCCTTAAAAGGATTTCGTCCTGGAATCAGATAGAAAATGAATAGGGATACTCTCTTAACATTGCACTTTCTAACTCTCCAGTAAATTTTCCTACATTGTGGTTCTTCCATCAAACTCTGAATAGTTTGATAACCCTTCTCCTAAGCACTTGTTCCTTTTTCAATCTATAACCTTTCCTGGTTGCTCCATATAGGTTATGTCTGGTTGCATGTCTAGGTGCTCATATGCTCCTATTTATCTGGCATCTGAATTACACTTCCTTAACATTGATACGTGAAACACGTTATGACTTGCTACATGTTCGGGGGTAGGGCTAGCTCATATGCTAACTCCCCAATACGTCTTAATATATCCAAGAGTCCAACAATTTATGGGCTTAGCTTTCATTTCTTTCCGAACCTCATCAATCCTTTCCAAGGGAATATTTATAACAACACTAGGTCCCCTATTTCATACTCTTTGTCCTTTCAAGTCAAATCAGCATACTTCTTATGTCCATTTTGGGCTACTCCCAGCCGACCTCTGATTAGATCTATTATATTCTCGGTCCTTTGGACTACTGCGGGTCCGAGCATCTTGCGCTCTACAACTTCATCCTAAACTAAGGGAGATCGACATTGTCTTCCCTCAAGGATCTCATAAGGCGATACCTCGATACTGACATACGATCGATTATCGTGAGATAACTTAATCCGCGTTAAGTGATCATTCCAAATTCTTTCAAGTCTATTGCACCGGCTCTCATCATAGCTTCTAGCATTATAGCTTTTGCTTCTCACTACCCGTTCTTTTCCAGTTCGTAGTCGTTACTATCTTCCGTACATAATACTATACTGGTTACACTTTTGCTCTTTAGCATTCTATAACCTTGTAATAACCACGTCAACCTTAGTATCACGAACGTGTTAGAATCGGAATACCACCGTAACTTTACTACTTTTTCAGCTGTTTCTATTTTTCAAAGTTTGATCAATCATATAGAAGTAAAGGAATTTGTTGAGAGATCACTATGATCATGAACATTTGTTACATTGCATAGTTAGTACAGAAGGTGGCCAACCTTTAGTACTTGACAAGCAATTAAACAACATGTGGTATCCTACTAGGCTTCTATCACACAGATAGATAGTCATTCGGCAATACCTCCCCTTCTGGAAGGGTTGTTCTTCTCAGCTTATATGAAATGAAAAGGAGAGAAAAGAATGAATTGAAGAGAATTGTATATATGGAAAAAAATATACTGCCACAAAATATCTGGCTTGGAGTCTACCTCTGAACTATAGAGGTTTGTCATAGGAGAACAAAACATATGTATATATATATCAACATCAAGTATTATCGCATCGCATTTTGCATGCTTAAATATTTTTGCTATTCCGTCCATCATTTTATGGACCCATGCTCTTCCTCGAGCTTATACTCAATCACCTTTGAAACTCCCCCGACATCGAAAATCGAATCTGGAATCTCATTTTATACATCATCGTTACTAGAATTCTATGCTTGCACCGCAATCTTCCTCGTATAGTAATACGACTCTCTATTGATAAGAAGGAATAAGTATTCAATAGGTAGATAATCTACTTAATTAGTCTATCAATGATAACTTATACACCACCACGACCCGATTAGTGGTACTCAATCTCAACATCCATTCCAATACAACTCTCATGGTTGTAATCGACTCATTACTCGCAGAATCATTGCTGCACTACTAGGGTCCACCGTTGACCTACTGTAATCATTCATTTTCCATGAAGTCTTAATTGCTAACTATACGGAGTCCATGCATCTCGTATCGAATTCTTCTAAGGAGGTAACATGATCACCGTTCATGATTCATGAAGAACACTCCTGAACTTGACGTACATATGACATGAAGCAAATAAAATTGCAGAAGAGTTTCAGTGAAGGCAACGATAGCAGGTTAATACCATTCCTAATCGTATGTCTTTATTGGGAGACATGCATCTCAAAGGTTCATTTAGTCATTTCGTAACATGGACCTGGCTTATCTCAAGATAGTACCTTCTAAGATAGATAGCCCGCTCATGGCGATTATACGAATTAAACCTTTACCAAACTACTATTACAGTTGGGTATTGCACAATCATCAGAAGGAATGTCAATCTTCCAACCCATAATACAACCTTTACGGCTTCAACCATTATCATTGTATTCCTCTGGCACGAGCGCCTATAATTGCTCTCTTACACTTAAAGTGTCGTCCACCTCTTTGGCCTTTCCTGATAGTAAAATTTCCTTACAATTAATGTCGTTTTAACCACCTCCAAATGAATTTTCTACCTCATTTCAATCACTGTTTATGTGAAGATGTTTTCCTTAAAATCTGATGAGTAAAAAAAAAATATCACCATTTTTTTCCATAAGTTATTGCCTCAGTCTTTAGAGGTTAATCACTGTCACGACTAACTCTCAATCATACTTAGAACATCTTTTATCTTAGGCCCTAATTGCCCTGAACAATTTCGACCTTTACTGGTTCGATCCACACTTTCTCGTGGTTTAACACGTGCCCCACTTGGCATTATTATAATTACGTCATATTTCCTTTATCAACATTTCTATTCTTGAGAATTTTGAATATTACCTTTCTCCTTGTAAAACCTCTAAGGTTATCCTTCAATCGTTCCTCCTGTATTCCCTAGATACAGGGCATATCAAAATACCCTATACTAATACTAGAACCATTGTCTATATGTTTCTGAAAAATTTCTCCACTGATACTTAAAGATTGTTATTACCTTAATCTTTTCCAATTCATACTGTCAAAACTCATACTATCCCTATTAAGGGTGAAATGCCAACCTTTATGCATTCCCCTAGGATTCATTTTAAGTTACCGATATTCTATCCTTAATTCCACCTTTAAAAAGGTACTTGCGTCCTTCCAAGGATAAATCAAGTCATGTATCCCTGATAAGGGTGTCTTATTCAATCATTCCCATCCAGATAATCTATACCAATTTTACAATAGCATCTTTATTCAAACTGAGGTCAACCCATATGGCCTTCAAAAGATAACAATGGTTACCCTCTTTTCTTTCCTAATTTGGTAATGAAAACAGGGATGTTTTGGAAGATATTGGTCGTGTTCAACGTGAACTTCTTCTTAATTACTCCTCATTTACTTTTATTGTTTATCTCAACAGTCATCTCAATATTGGGATATCTTTCATACCTGGCGTCTTCCTTTCTGGGTATCAAGCCACCGGTCTTACACTTCACATTCTTGAAGGTCATTTCCTTCATCCAATTTTCCTAATTTCTTACTTCCTTGTCTCCTCAGTCTATCCGTGTCTCATTTTTTATCCTTTGAACTATGTCAAGGTTTCCTCAAATCCTCCCAACTTAAAGGGGGTACAATATGTACATCTCTTATGCCTTTAACCATCAACTTTAGCTCATAGTGAGTCATCATCATCCTGACGATCACATACTTTTCTATTTCTATTACTATGATTCTTTAGGGTTTCCTCGTACTCAACTCCCTTACCATTCCTCAAACTCTATTGCCTTTATATTCCTTTCCACTTCAGTTTTTTTTTCTTTCTCTTACAATCATATCATGAACCCACTAATTACTTACTTCAAACATCACGTCGTTCTGGGATTCTTGTCCTCCGAACGAATCTTTACAACTTTTACAACTTAGATTCATAATTCATCATACTCGTCCGCCTTTGTTTTGGCTCTAAAGCTTTTACACTATCTCCATAACCTTGGGAAGTACTTTCCTGAAAACAATTGACTGAACTTTAATCAGTTTATTATAACCTCTGGCTTCGTGCCTTCCTTGGCCTTTTACTAGCTGGTGGCCTCTCTCTTAGGAGGGTAAGTGACAAAAATAGTCTTTTGTGCTTCATCATTCATTTAGAATCTCAAATGATTCCTATTTTTCCTCTAGCCAGGCTCTCGCCTCTACTGGGTTTGCTTGTTCCTGGGAATTCTGAGAGCTTAGCGACTTAAAGGTCCTGAAAGAATTTCCCACCGCACTGTCTCCTCAGGGTGGTGGTTGGGGATAATAGTCTAAGTTCTGTCTAGATAGGTCCATAAATTTTCGTATAGGAGTACCGTCTCGGGTCTCCTTTCCTTACTCGACTTCTGTTTCCTTAGTCTGAACATTCCCTCCTCCTCCCCATAATCGAGGTCATCCTACATATTTTAACTCCTCATTTTCCACTTCATCATGTTATGGGTTCCTTCTATCTTGATGGCGACCTCCCTGACTATCACGTTCAGGGTTTGCTCTAAATCTTATTCCTCAAACTAGCTTTCATCTAAGATCTCATCTTTAAGCTCTTGAACATTTGGAACCCAAATTCTGTAGGAATACCTCATTATTCCCTTATCATCTTTCTCGGTATTAATCTCTTATCTATTTGTTGGCTCTCTGCCTTCATTCATCACTTTTTCTGGCACAATATGTTCTTTTCCAGTAATTCGGGCTGTATTGAAATCTCAAAGAGCTTTTCGGTACCGGCTCCGATTACCTTCACTTCTATTTCCATTTTCTCAAAATCTCTTATAAACTCTCTCAAAGACATTAGCATCTTGAGTCTCTCCTTTTTACTAAGGGCATCAGCCACCACATTGTCTTTCCCCGAATGATAAAGAATCTCCCAATCAATATTCTTGATTAGCTCTAACCGCCTCCTCTGGCATATGTTGAGCTCTTTCTACGTGAAAATACACTAGAGCACTTATGGCTTGGGTAAATCTCACACTTCTCTCCATACAAGTAGTGCCTCAAATCTTTAGGGCAAAACTATTGCCACGAGCCCAAGCTCATGGGTGGGGATATCGAATTTTATATTTCTTTAATTATCTTGACGCGTACATGATTACCTTGATGTGCTGTATAAGAAGCACCTTAATGCCTTATGCGAAGCGTCACTACAGATCACAAAATCTTCTTTTCCATCCGGCAATGCCATCATAGGGGCCGCCACCAATCTTTGCTCCAGTTCTTAAAAGTTATTCTCGCATTTCTCTGTCCATTAGAACTTCTTAGTCTTACGGGTAAGCCGCGTTAAAGGGGCTACTATCTTTACAAACTTGAACGAACCTTTGGTAGTGACCGACCAATCCTACCTCTGGTAGTTGCCCTAACCATGGTCATCAATTCCTCAGTGGTCCTTTATTCATTCTTGTCAGGATCCTTCACAGGATCCTTCTCAGCGATAATCCCTTCTAGGACAACATCCTCAACTGCTACATCCTCAATATGAACATCATCCGGTCCCGTGTTAGGACACTCTATCGGATCCACAATCTGATCTCCAATAACTAATAAAACATCATCGCGTTGTTGCTCCTCAACCTCAGGGTTCGGAGTCCCGCTACCATATACGATAATGAACTACGCTCCTATCACGATATTTATAAGGGTTCCCATAAGGGTTTTAACTGTCAGTACTACGTTAGGTAGCCCGACTATAAACTTGGCAAGAGTTCTTATTATCTAAATGAACTTATTATCTTAACGTCACATCATCTCTGAGGTTTATAACGCTTAGCTCTGATATCATTTCTGTAACACCCCCAAATCTGGGGTCGGGGATCCGGGTTGTCACGAGTTCCATTTCCCTTAATAACACCCAATCTTATTAAACAATCAACTACTTTGTACTGTGACCCCACAATATACACACACACACCACAAGTTATAATCTCAGAGATGAATACCCAAAAATAACACAAGTCCTTATATTCCACAATTATAAACCGTTACACCTTAAAAGGGTTCTGAATAAATTTACAATTCTTTGCCATTAATACAATTCATATAGATACATAAGTCTAGTACATCAGAAGTTGAAAGTCTAGCCTATTGGTAATTTCTACCTCAGCTACAACGGCATCAACGCTTCCAGAAAACTACCGAACGTTTCCTAACCGCTTGCGAATTGGAAGCTTGGTCATGTTAATATTTTCTATCTGTTGTTGTGTGATGAAAGAAGAAAGCAAGGGTGAGCAACAAGCCCACAAAATAATATGTATAATGATTAACAATATATGAGCATTCTCATAGTACTCATGAAAGTCTTGGTCAAAAAGAAGTGAACCAAGTTTGTTCTCTTAACGCGACCAAGTCGCAAAATATTCAGTATATATATACATATATACTTTTCACAATCTTTGAAATCCTCTGACATGTATAATATACATAGAGTTCCAGTTTACAACTGTATAAAAATATCGTTGCAAGGTGATCTCGTATATCTAACCTTGTCTCAACGTTTTTCTGAAAATCTTTGACATGCACAAGATAATCATTTACTAGATATGAGTTTAAAAGATAAAGTTACAAGATACTCCAATATACTTATATCTTTTCTGAATACTACTTGAACTACCACCGTTCAAGTTATAATTAGTTCATCACATATATGAAGTTACAAGGCATAACTTGTATAGAATCAATCTGTGAAATATCATTCAAAAGAAATGAAGTTACGAGATACTTCATTCAATGGAAACACCATTTTGAAAACTCGACCCTGCCAACACTCAACAATCGCCCAGCCGTAGCCTTTCTATCGAAGTGCTCTGGGTAGTGTTGCAGAAATATTCAATTGGATGATGAATTCATTACGGGAGTTTGCCACGCCAGGAAGACCACTTACGATGATCAGTCGTAGTAGTGCAACCCCACCATTTTCTACATGTAGAGGAGAACCTATCGGATTTACTTGTCAACCGAACACTGGACTCCTAAGGAATGTACCGTCTTAGCGAAACTTCCATGCCATTTGGGCCAATATAATAAGGCTGGGCCGGCGCCACTCGACCACTTACGCCACTCCAAGTTCAGATAAAATCCATGACTCTGAAACGTAAAGCTCGTCCCCACTTTCCCCAAGTAGAAACTTATTGATACGGCTTCACCAAGAAGTCGTATCTATTTGGAAAGGAAAACTCACCGATATTTCCCAGGCGATGCTTGTTAATGGATTAACTGGTTCCAAGAATTTTACTTCCCGAGTATTGGGTAAGTAATCAAAACACTCTTTTATCAAAATAGCAACCTTGTTGCGAATATAAAACACACCACAAAGCCGTATCCCTCAGGTTTTGAGCGAATATTTAAATCCCCTTTGAAAGGAAGATCTTAAATATATAAAAAATGAGTTTTGGGATCTGCTCTAACTTTTAAAAATCATTTTAAAGACTCGAAAACACTTTAAAGAGTGTTTGGAGTAATGCTGATTTAATAAATAAATCAGTCCCAATATTTTAGAAAATATCTGAATATTATTATTTAAATAATATTCCCATAAAGAATAATCTTTATAAAAATAATTGAAGTAGAAGTTGTAAAACTTATACTTGAAATGAAT
Organism: Apium graveolens; assembly: GCF_009905375.1. NCBI lineage: Eukaryota > Viridiplantae > Streptophyta > Magnoliopsida > Apiales > Apiaceae > Apium > Apium graveolens. The sequence goes on from NC_133648.1 coordinate 208,276,334, forward strand.
CTTAAATAATCAAAGATGTACTTATACGAAAGTAATATCCTTATTTGAATAATCAAAAGTAAGTTTGATTATCGACACATTATTCTTTAATAAAATAAAGAATATTATTTAGTAAATAATCGGAGTCATAAATCCTCGAATGAATATTCAAAATAATTTTCATTAATAAAATAAACGGAGTCATAAGCCCTCGAATGAATATTCAAAATAATATTCAATAATAATTAAACGGGGTCATAAGCCCTCGAATGAATATTCAAAATAATATTCAATAATAATTAAACGGGGTCATAAGCCCTCGAATGAATATTCAAAATAATATTCAATAATAATATAAAGTTATCGAATAAACCTTATTCGATTCATAGTTTTGAAAACTATTCATATATATATATAAATATATATATATATATATATATTATACTCGGGAGCCTCGACTCCCGGTTTTTGAAAAAGTTCACCTTTGGGTCCCCTATACTAAGGGTATATGCAAATTACCGCTTATCTCTAGCATAAGTATTATCAACTGAATCAACAGATATATGTATCAAGAAAATGAAACATGCATGCATATATACCATATCACATGCTACAATATATCGCAAGAATTTGCTAAAATAACCATTATGCATCTATCACAAGATAATGCATGTACAAATGTATACATCACAACAACAGTATAACGGGTAGAAAACTTGCCTAAGTACTCCCGGATAGACTTAAGCTTAGAGTGGGTCCGATAACCTATGAACAACAATATAAGTCGGAATTAAACCCCGATCGCTTAAAAACTAGACTTTAACCATTTAGAGTCCTAACGTTCGCTTTCGAGTTTAATGATTCACTTAAGTCGCTCGAGTACCCTCGGCTCCACCATTTTTAATAAATTTACCATTAAGAATTTTAAAGCGATTCTTTTGCGAGTACCTTACCAACTGCCTAATCCACTTAACATAATTGTTTCATACCCCAATTAGTCCTTTTAGGTCTTTAACCTATGTTTCAAAGTAAGGCGAGGGGTAATGATTCGTTCGCGAAACGTCGTTACTTAAAACAGTCGTTTCTCCTAAACCGTACATCGGAATCAAACGAACTACATATCAAAACAAAGCTCGTAACATGAACTATCTAATCATGGTAATGGTCAAAACCTAACAGTGAGATCAAGGGTTCTGATGTTAAGAACAAAAACAGTCGACGGTAAATCGGGCATTACGACGGCTATGTTTACGCGATTTCCCAAAATTTTAAAACACTCCAATTCAACCCACAATCAATCCACAATCACAACCCAATCAAAACTCCATCCATACTACATCATAACAGCCCCAACAACTCAACATTAACAATTTATACTTATTCTTAAACTTGAATTTAACTACACTTAAATTCATTAATCAACAATCCAAGAATTACCACTCCAAAACTTCACACTAACTAATCTCTACATTCACAACAAGCAAGCCTCCCATGAATTAAAATAAACAAAACTAAACCTAATTACTCAAATAAAGTTAGGGTTTGGAGGGGTTATACCTTCCTTGGAGAGTGGAGAATCAAGAGAATGGCTTGGAATCACCCTTAAAGTCCTTATCCAAGCTTAAACTAAACAAAACTTCAAGAACAAAATTTTAGTTCTTGAAAAACACTATTCACCATCTTCTTCCATGATTTTTAAGAAGAGATTGTGAATGATTTAGGAGCTCAAACTTATAGGATATCCATAACTATGCATAAGGAGTCTTAGATAATTACCGTGTGATTTAACAATGTTTGGAACTTGATTTTTGATTTTCTTGCTTTGGAAAACAAGAAAAAGCCGAGAGCATGGAAGAAGAAAGGTGAGAAAATGTTGTGTTTTTGGTGAAAATGAATTGTTGGCTTGGTTGGTTGATTTTTTGATTTTTTTTGTTTTGTTTTATTACCTTTTTACCATGGTAACTTTTGTGTGGTTCTAATTCAACCAACAACACACTTGCTTGATCATGCTTATGTCACCATGTGATGTCACCCTCCCTTCTTTGTCCTCTTCTCATTGGTTTGATGACATCATCCCCACTAATCTCTTTGATTAGCTTTTAATTACTTGGCTAATGACCGCTGATCTGTTATACGGTTCGCTTAACTTTCATTTTCGTTTATCGTTTGAGGGATCATACCCGGGATCTTATTACTTGGGTTTCCTTAACCTTTCTCAATACATTATATTCCTTTTATGATCCTCTCTTATAATCCTTGAATTTAAATCCTTTTTATCCTGTTACCTTATACTCAATTCTTTCGATATCTAGTGGATTTTCGGGAAAAATCAAAGTGTTCGAATTTGGATTCTGACGATCTTTACATACACTTATATCCCATATAAAGTACTAATAAGATCTCAGAATAATAATAGAAGAACCCCTACATAGTGTGGCATGAAAAGTTTTCTTATTCATCAAAATCACTATTCATAAGGGTTTCAAAAATTCCAAAATTTGGGGTTATTACACCATTCGAGCTGTTAAGTCGGTATTAAACACGAGAATGAGTTTTGTTATTCCCTAACAATACAACACGAATGACAGAAGGGGGTGGTCGAATGTAATTCTGGCTACTTTTGATATTTTAAAATTGTTCTAACTTAATATATATAACAGTGTTTGATTTGATGTAATGCATAATGAAGAAGTATTAGAAATCAAAACACTAAGTAATAAAACACAAGTTTTAAAACTTTTTGGTATGTTTGAAAGTATTCACCAAATATATATATATATCAGATGGAGAACTCTGTGATACTTTGAATAACACATAGCTGCTTTACAAGTGAACAAACAAACTACAGAGAAATTCTTAACAAGTACAGCTTTATCTTTCTCTCTGAAAAATGTGCTTGCTTAGTTAGTTGTTCTACTTGCTACACTTGATTTATATATCACCAAGTTTACATGACAATAAGACAAGATAATAAAACAAAATAAATCTAGTCTAATATCATGCTGCAACATTATTCTATCTAGCATATTTGAATATCTTCACATTTGTATAGAAATGGTAATGCTTATTTGTTCTCAAAATCCTGCTTAACAGGATGCCACATTCCTTTTGCAAACACCGAATGCATGTGACTATGTTGTCACTATCAACAACTATTTTGAACATGATCATCCGTCGGGATTATGTTGAACATCCATCGGGAATAAGTTGATCATCCGTGGCGAGCCTTGTAGATCATCCATCGGGAGTCTATCTGTCACTTGACTCTATTTCACTTATATAGAATTACAAGACATCTCATATTTATAATTAGCCAACCTATTTTGCATATCAATCTAGTAGTTAACATGACTTAGAGAATCCTACAGAATCTACTAGACTAAAACATGTTGTTTGCAGAAATGTGCTACAGTACTTATTTGTTACATAAGCTACACTCTCGATGGATGTCAAAACATCATCCGTCGGGACTATATTAGAACATCCGTCGAGAGCTACAAAATTCACTAATTTAAATCTACTAAGGTGTTTTGTTTAACTTATCATCAAGATCACAACACATTCCTAACAATCTCCCCTAATTTATGTCTTCTGGAATTGTAGCCATAAATTAGAAAAACTTGATGATAACAAAACACCCTAAATATACAGATTAAATTATAGCAGATAAAACTGATAAGTGCTACAATTTTATTGAAAATTGAACAAAGTAAAAGTGCACAATGAGTTCTCACAATCATTATCAAGGTGCTCCTCTAGTCTAAGCAGACGATTTCTATTTCCTTGATTGTCTGCATTTCTTCCCAAGCTTCCTGTTATTTTCCTCTATTTGATTTTGGAGCTGCCCGTGGAATTCAAGTTCTTCAGTATCTGACAGATCCAGCTTTTCTTGTATTTCCAATAGAGTCTCATTGCTAGAGATACTCAATTGGTCATCCAGTCTGAAGAATCTTCTAACACCTTTGTCATCCATGAATTCCATCAGCCAATAAGGCCTCAGATGCACTCTATTTCCCATGAAGGGAATTGATAGAGTTTTTGGGAGTGCATCTTTGGATTTATTTCTCCTTAGATCTTCTATCTTCTTTAGGACCAATTTCCTTGTAGTTACATTAAAACCAAAGTTTTTCTTGAAAGATGAGAAGACCTTTATCAGTACAGATTGGCTTTCTTGAAGAATCCTGTGAAGAGGCCATGTGATCTCTTTTCCTCCCTTATACTTAAACACTAGTCTTTCAGGAAGATGTCTATGAGCATCAATTCCTCTTACCTCTTCCAATTCATCCAAGTAGAGATTTATATCAGAAAATTCCTTGATGTCACAGATGTAGAGTAGATCTCCCTTATTGATAGTTGGTTGAGTTTTGGCCAAGGCTTTGGTTTTGAGAGTCACAGGCTTGACCTTCTTGGTTGCTCTTATCTTTGTTTTCTTTGTCTTGTTGAAGATAGGTAAATTTAATTGAGGAATTTGCAAACTTTCCCAGTCTATTGGCTCATCCTTGGGAATTATAGGCTCACCGTGAAAATTCCTTGTTGGATCCACCTTGAATTCCTCATGTACCACTGAGGGCTTGGATGTTTGAGTTGAAGTTGTAGACTATTTGGGAATGTAGTCTTTCATTTCCTCATCACTGAAGTTCAATTTTCTTTTGGAATGGAGCTTGTATCTGAATTTCCTCTTCTGTTAAGGTTCATTCTACATTTGCTGATCTTGAGCTTCAGTAATCACAAGTGGTTTTTCAGAGATTTCAGTTGCAGCTTTCACAGCTTAAAGCTTGGCTACTATAGCAGCTTGCTCTTTCTTCTGTTTGAGCTTCTTGGCATCTAAAATAGCTTGCCTCTTTTCTTGCTTAATTCTTTCTTTTTCTTCCCTTTTAGCTGCTGCAAACTGAGGGTGTCCAGCCACCACACGGATCTCTTTTCCATTCCTGTAAATTTGGCAATTCTCTTCTTTTGTACTGAATCAGATGGATCTTTGTAAAATGCTATGGACCTTGCCAATAGTTTCTTTTCATCTGGTTTTGGAGTCTCAAACATGAGATCCAAGGGATTCTTGTCTGATGACTTTGCATAGTTCTTTTTAGGCTTCAAAATCGAGTAGCTTTTGGAGATTTGATGCATGAAGTTTGGCCTTTTTCCTAGCTACCTAGACTCATTTCATTCACTGAGATATGCTTGACTTGAGAGTGGTGATGAAAAGTCTTGTCTAGTTTCTGTATCTGACCAAATTTTCCCTGAAATTCTTCATCTATTTTCTTCCACTTGTTATCCAATTCCTTCTCAACATCTGCAACATTAAGCATCTTGAAATTTATCTTTGAATCAAGCTTAGCAGCTGCTATTTGGATCATATCAATGCTGTCTAACACTGGTGGCTTTGGCAAAGTAATTTCCGGAACTATTACTTGACTGATTTGAACATTTATCACATGCTCCCCCTCACTGGTTGGCCCTCCTTGACTAACTGGGATGATTGAGTCTTTCTCCCCCTTTTTGTTATCATCAAGTAGAGTGGAGGTGGAAGTTTGTGCAGCCACCAGCTTTTGTAGCAACTGAGTTTGCAGTGCTTGATGTAGATGAATAGCTGTGAGTGAAGCTTTAACTGCTTTCAGTCTAGTGTCCATGGAATCCACTTTAGCTGCAAGATTAGAATTCCTCCTCAACTGTCTATTGATGTCAAGCATTGTTGTATTTGGAAATATAGCATCCAATCTTTCAGAGACACTCTTCTTGACTTGGTCATTCCCTGTTTTGATTGAAGTGACATCTTGATTGTGTTGAAGAGCTTATATTTGATGTAGTTGTAGAGAGTTGAGGTATTCCTGTAAAAGCTTCTTGGTGCTAGCATTAGTAGTGGCTTGAAGAGCAGTGTGTGTCTGTTGAATGATGTGAAAAAGAGTTATCTTGAAATGTTGTTCATCACACTCTTTAGAAAATACCCAAGGTGGAATGCTTGATCTAGAGCTAGGGCCTGCTTCTCCCCTATGTCCATGAACTCTTATGCATCACCATCTTCATCTCCAAAGAACTCTTCAGACTCACCAGTTCCATAGTCAACATCACCAGCTGTGGGAGGCATGGCTGAGATGGAATCCTTTGCTCTTTGTATTGAGTCAGTTGTATGAACTAAGTTAAGCATCTTTTTTGTAGCCACATTATCCTGTTCAGCTAGAACTTGATAAGCTGCCACATGGTGAGTAAATGTCTCAACTTCAAAAGAAACAGAGTATAAAACAACTTGATATTCTTGCTGAATTAGTTGTCTCTTATCAGCCTCATTGACATCCATTAACTCACTTACAATGGGCTCTTCCCATTCAGTTGTACCTGCCTTTCTCTTATTTTCTCTCTTTTCTTGCATCAAGGGCTCCCCTTGGCTCATCACCCGCACACCCTCACCTTCACCTACTAAGGTGGAACTCCTCTCACTCTCTTTTGTCAGAATGGAAGAAATAACCTGCATTTGTTCACTCCTTTCCTCTCCTTTTTCCTGAGAGCAACTCAGCCTCTCACATAATTCACTCCCTTCCCTCAGTCCTAAGAGTGATTGTACAACTACTAACTCATCTACACTTGTAATAATTGTTGAAATTTCAGTGTGTGTAGTGAGTACCGATAGATGAGGAACATCCATCGGTGTAGTAGTTAGGATTACCGACGGATGACTGCTGTTAGGCACATCCATCGGGATACAATCACTAACCGACGGATAAATAATATCCACCGGAATAGAAGAAATGAATGAGTTTGGTGTGGAGACTATTGTAGACTCTGTGTAGATTGATGAAAATTTGGGCACATATGTCTCAATAGTTTCTGAAAGAATTAGAAAGTGAGCCAACAAATCATCCAAAAGATGATGCTCACTTGCACTAGATTTTGGATTCCCCAACAGAGTTAAAGAAAGGGAATCAGGAATTGATGTGTTGATCATATCCCCATCCAGAGAATTTATGAGAGAGTTTAGTGTTTGTGGTGCTTCTATGATTAAAGATTTTGGTTGCGACTCCACATTTATTGGAGCCACATCAATCTGAATTTGAGATGGTGCATGTAATGAGTCTTTGACTGGAGTAGGCATTGTGTGCGCACCCTGTGTATCCCCAGTCGGTTAGATTTCTTCATTCTGGCATATGTTTGGGGTGAACTAGTGTCCCTTACCCTCTTGGCCTGTGCTCTTGGCTGAGAACTTTGTTCAATAGCTACATCCTTTTGGGAGGATGCTACTAGCAATGAGCTTAAGTCATTTTTAAGCACTGCAGTTTATTAGGAAGCTGTAGTGTGGCTAGGCTGGGAAATACTCACCTCTATGTTAGTCGCTAAACACGCGCTAATAATACACGCAAGTATACGCGTTCGCAAGTAATATAGAATTATTTCTAGTTCTTTCCCACCGAGACTAAATTTGGTTAACTAATTAATTTATGCACTTATGCACCGATGATATGGTTATTATTCAATGCTAAGGCGAATAACAATTTGGGTTTTTGATTATAACTAAGAATTAACAGTAGTCTTCCTTGGTTCCACTTCTGCTTCTTGTTGCTCTACTTCTTCTTCAGCCCCAGCTTCTTCATTCGAAACATGAGTTTGTTCGGGATTTGCAACCTTTCCAGACCTCAAAGTGATTGCCTTCACCTGCTCATTAGCTTCTCTCTTTCCTGGTACTTCAGTGTCACTTGGTAATGTACCAGGTTGATGATTTAGCAAGGCATTGGCAATTTGTCTAATTTGATTTTCCAAGGTCTTGATAGAAATAGCTTGACTCTTGCACATAAGCTTCAACTCCTCAAATTTAGATTTTTCATTAGCTTGTTGTAGCTGAAGTTGCTGCCTTGGTGCATATTACGGTTGCTGAAAACCAGGGGGTTGTACTGCTTAGCTGGGTACTACTGATAAGGTTGTTAAACCGCATTCTGAGCATTGCTCCAGCTGAAATTAGGATGATTGCGGTTGTTGGGATGATAAGTGGCTGGCACAGGTTGCTGCAATCGTTGAAAGTTGCTCATGAACTGAGCCGATTCACTAGAAATAGCACAATAATCAGTCTCATGGGCACCAGCACAAAGCTCAGAGACACTAGTGATTTGATTAACTCTATAATTGGCCAAAGTGTCCACCTTCATCGTCAAAGCCTTAAGTTAGGAAGCTATAGCAGTTGCTACATCCAACTCCAGAATTCCTGCTACTTTTTCCTGAGCTAGTCTCTGAGAAGGATTCTGGTATTCATTAGCAGCCATCAGTTCAATCAATTCATAAGATTTATTGTAGCTTTTAGCCCACAAGGCTCCTCCTGATGTTGCATCGAGCATGGGTCTAGAAGTAGCACCCAATCCATTATAGAAATAGTTTATAATCATCCAGTCAGGCATGCCATGGTGTGGGCACTTCCTTAGCATCTCCTTATATCGATCCCAAGCCTCACACAAAGATTCACCAGTTTGCTGAGCAAACTGAGTAAGAGCATTCCTGATTGCAGTAGTATTCGCCATAGGGAAGAATTTAGTGAGAAACTTTTGAGCAAGATCCTCCCATGTGGTGATAGACCCTGATGGTAGAGAATGTAACAAACACTTTGCTTTATCCCTTAGAGAGAATGGGAAGAGTCACAACTTGATAGCATCTTCAGTCACACCATTGAACTTGAAATGTCGCAGATCTCGATGAAATCCCTGATGTGCATGTTGGGGTCTTCAGTAGGAGAACCCCCAAACTAAACTGAGTTCTGTATCACCTAAATCGTGCTTGACTTGATCTTAAAAGCATTAGCCGAGATGGATGGCCTAATGATGCTTGACTGAATATCATTGATCTTAGGCTGAGAATAGTCCATTAAAGCCTTAGGAAATTCTGCTTGATCTCCCATCACTACTAAAACCGGTTCCTCGATTTTCTCTTCTTCTTCAACCTTCTCTTCGTCCTCAAAAACTTCCCTTCGAACCACTACAACTTCTTCCTCGGCTTTATCCAGAGTTCTCTAACGAGACCGCGAACGCATATGTATACATGCTCGCTAAAGTACCTGGAATAAGACAAGAAAACAGATAAGTAACAATGTCCGAGTCAATAAACTTTAATGATCACTAATGACAAACACATAAACAAAAAATTAACACTGCAGTCCCCGGCAACGGCGCCAAAAACTTGGTAGTCGCCAAACACGCGCTAATAATACACGCAAGTATATGCGTTCGCAAGTAATATAGAATTATTTCTAGTTCATTCCCACAAAGACTGACTTTGGTTAACTAATTAATTTATGCACTTATGCACCGATGATATGGTTATTTTTCAATGCTAAGACGAATAATAATTTGGGTTTTTGATTATAACTAAGAATTAAACTAACAATTATAACTAAGAAAATAAGAATGGTTGAATTAATATATATGACAAATATGTGATTTTAACTTCATTAAGTACTTCATTTAATAGCCTTTTTGTTCTTAACCTTAGCATGTAATGATGACGACACTAATCAGATAACACGAAACTGATAAACACTAACTTTTATTGTACGAATACCATACTACCAGACATCCACAAAATAGATAGAAGCTGAATAGACACCAATTATATTGAGACTCTATATGTCTATAGAATTTGAGAACATAACAGTTTAATGCACAAGTTATCTATCGTGATTATATAGGGCAAGTAAGATAGTTAAAATTACCTACGAATCATGCATAATAATAACACATGAACCTATGCTAGCATGACAAGTTCTAAATCCTTAAATTCACTTTCGCTTCATTAAGAATTAACACACTATCTTATAAGTTCGCAACGCTTATAAGACGAATAAGCACAACCAAAACTAGGTTATCATACAATCACCACACACTAAGGTATCGAAACAAATTAACTAAAAAAATCCATAAATAAATCCGCTAGAACCCCACGATAATGATTAGCCCATAATCAGACTCATCATCAATGTGGGTTCCGATGAAAGCATGGTATAATAAACGTAGCTTTTATAACGCCTATAAATATTTGATATGATTGTAATATGATATTCTGTTTTGTGCTATATAATTTTTGTGTATTAGATGTTAAAAATTATGTAAATTCAATATGTTCATATATATTCTTCATTTTATGGCATTGCGAATATCATTAGATTATTTATAAGTGTAAAATTAAATGAACGTAAGCTAATTTCATTACGCAAGTAAATAATATTTAAGCTGTCGTAGTTGCGATTAAGCGATAGATTATTATTCGGCTTAGAATCAAATTATTTGCATTTTCTTCTGTGGATTAGAATATTTATTATGGTTTGTTTAATAGAGTATTAACCTTGGAAAAATTCTTTAAAAATATATTCTTGTTCAAAATTTTTGAAAACACTTTTATAAAACTTCTAAAATTTCATAGTATTTATGGTATTAATTTTGTGATTTATGAAGCTATATTTTATTTACTAAAATTCATTCTTTTAAATCATACTTTTATTAATTAATAGATTACTAGTATACCCTTGCATGAATTTTGGGTTATAAAGGAGTCCAAGGCTAAGACCGTCAATTCCAACCCCACTAACATGCAAATTTACCCCTTTAACCTTGCATGCATTTTTATTACAACTAGGAAGAAGGGCATTCATGTACATTCCTCATCACACTATCTCTTTAATCAAATTAAAGAGACAAAAACCAAGTGAGTGCCTCATTTTCATCACACACACCCACTCAAACTCCCTCTCCTCTCCTCTCCTCTCTCCCTCTCAGCCGAACTCCCTCCCCACCTCCATTCTTGCAATTTTCTTCAATTTTTCTTCATCTTCTTTCCCTTCTCAAGTTAGTCAAGCCAACATCTTCATCATTTAGTGGAGTAGCATCATTTTAAGGTGATTTTTGTGTGTGCATGTTGTTAAAGCCGAGGTTGAGGCCTTAGTTCTTATGAACTCAAGGTTGGAACCATGGTGGCTTATAGAAGTGAGCAAGATATGGTCTTGGAGAGGTGTTAATCTTCTATTTTTTCCAAGTCATAATCTTGTTCATAAACATTTGGAAATGATTTCTTAAGAGCCGAATGTTTAGAGTGTTGATCTTGGATAGTTCTTATAAAGAATGATCATGCATGTTGATTTTGAAAATATTGTTCTTTAAAAATGTTATTTTATTAAGTTTAAACTCTTGCATGCTATTTTTCCTTCAAGATACCTTAAGTTTAGTACTTTCATGTCAATTTTCACACTTGCATGTTGGATATAGTGCTTGCATGTCGATTTACAAGTGATTTTCAAAATAGAAACCATTCTTGTTAATTTTATGTTTTGGTACTTGAGTTGTGTAAGATGCATGTTGTGGTTTTTGATTATAAAATTCTAGATGAAGTACTCCTTGATGATAAGTGATTATATTTAGTAGATATCAAGTGATTATTTTGGATATATAGTTCAAATTTTTGCTTAAAACTCGAGAACATGATATTGCTAATACAGTTATTCTTTTGACCTTGTGATACTTGATTTTTGTGAGTTGCATGCCATGTTTCTTTTGATAAAATGCTAGTTTAGAATGTATATGATGATAGAAGCTTAAGGTCAGTAGGTGTCATGATGTTATCATGCATGTTTACTTCAATTTTTTGCTTTTAAATGCTAAGTGATGGCTTGTCTTGTGATGTGTTACTTTGCTTGTCCTTATAATTGATTGCATGCTAAAAATGTTGTAAATGAACCTTATATGTTGTTAGTAAGTAGGTATTAGTGTATGTTAGGACTTGCTTTGGTTAGTTGTTGTTTGGTTTTGGTGTAATGAAGGGAGTTAAAGTGGAAGGAGTTGCATTGGTTATAATTGGACAAATTTTTGTACTAGAAGTTTGGGTCATTTTAGGTGAGTTTTAGCAAGGCCTTGGTAGGCCTGAGTTCAAGAGAGTTGGGACTTGGTTCATACTTGAGTCCAGTATCTTTAAATTGCATAAAAACTTGCATTTGGTTAGGCACACACACACAAACTCGAGAGCAACTAAGAACAAGACAGATTTGCGAAAGCTTGACTTTTGGTTGATTATTATCATGTCATAGGTTAGGCCTTCGCGGGGACTTGGTCTAAATAGATAGAATGAAGTCTTAGGAAGCTTAAAAAGTCATTAAAACCAGTAATTGAACTAGATAAATGAGTTTTAAGTTGGTAAAAACAAGGCAGTTTGGAAATCAGGGAAAACAGTTTTGTGTCAACTTCCACTCGAGGCCTACGGAGGCCTGAGTGAGACTTTGAGTCATTCCAACTTTGAGAGTCATTTTAGAGTCTTAATAACCCTTGAGAGTTGGTGTAATATCCGAGACATAGCATGTAATTATATTTATCAATAAATAATTATTATGTGATTATTTATGTGACTTTTGGTGAATTATCTGATGAATGGTGTTGATATTTGGATGTTTATATATGATAAAATGTGAGTATGTTAATTTTATTATGTCCAGAATAAAATATGGATGATTGTGATATTTTTCTGGTCATTTTTGGATCGTTATATGATTTTATAATGATTTACAGATTTAATAATTATTTTCTGAATAATTATAAAACTATTTTATAAAGACAGAATTTTCCAACTTCAACCGTTTTTACATTTTACAACCCGAAACTCTTCGGAAAAGTCCTTTCTAACCTAACCTGATAATTCCGGACATTTTCCGTATTTTGACTTTTTGATCCGGATTACGGTTTGACCTGTACGCGTCTCGGCGCAAAATTTCCGATATGATAATCATTTCGATAAATCAACAAAACCCGTATTCTCAAAAGACGGGATAATATTACATTATTTTCGTATAAAGTGTTTTATAAAAGCCTGGTTTGGATAATTATCTAATACGAGTATCAAATCGGATCATTTTTGTAGTTACTTAGCGGCTAAGTAACTAATTTATCGATCCAATACGATCCAAAACGAACCAATATTCCAGAAATATAAATAGCCTTTTTCTTATTTCGTTTTATTCTTATAATCATAATAAATCAGTAAAAATATATAATTTACAGAGAAAAACCCAAAAAACGTTGCGTTCTTGAAAATCAAACCCTCGAACGAAGGCGTTATCGAACTCCGATTTTAATTCTAAACGTATCGAGACCTATCTTTTGACGATTCAACTTATGTGCTACATGAATTATGTGACTATGTGTTATATGAATAATATGATTACATGTCTTATGTGTACGTGTTATGTGAATTATGAGTCAACGTGTCTTTTAAATGTTATCTGATTAGAATATGATTCTTATATGTTATTATCGGATAAGTAGACGATAAGAATAAGCGTAGAGTAGACAATTATACGTTGTCGGTTAATTGGAATAGGATTCTCTTATGATAGATACACCTAGCTCACGGCATTCAAACCCAGGCAGTGATAGTGAAAGTAAAGGCTGATTAAATGTTGTAATGAAACGAGTGGATTTAGAATAGAGATACACCTGAAATGGTGATTAACAGGAAAGGTCAAGTGGCCTGTCAATGGAAATACAAATACATTAGGACTGAGTGATATGAAAAATAGTTAAAGATTAGAGTATTATCAATTGATGCAAGTATTCCTAAACTTTCTTCTAAGATACTGCAAATATTTCTTCATTCCTATTCTAAGTTCAGAATAGTTAAATATTTTTATATTTCACTGCAATTACTCTTATTTATGCAAGTATCTTTTTTATCTTGTTCCTTGATTATCGATTGATCTCTTGAGCAAATACCCATTCTTTCGGGTTATTTGCGAACCCTGAATTGGGATGTTTTGAAATCAAAATGATTTGACATCAAAATACTCCACGGACTGGATGGTTACGATGAGGGCCAGGAATGAGCTGGACCCTAAGGGCCAGAGATGGCTGGTCGCTTGATTATTAGGCCATAGTTGCCTGGGTACCCCATATATTGGTGGGTCTATGCAGTTGGGTATAGATCCGCACTATATCCTGACTGATCAGTAGGTTATAGTGCATATGTTGGTTTCTAGTGTCCAGTCTAATTTATCGTTGATCACCATTAATGGAATTCCTTCTTGAATAGTTTATCATTACAAAATCAAACAAAGATTTGATTCAAAGAGATGAATCATTGAAATGTTCACTGTTCCTTTACAGAGAAATGTGATTTATGATTAAAGGCCAATAAGGGCCGATGTTTTATTCGCTCAACTATTTTATATAAATAAAAGTGTTTTGATATCCTTTAAAGATTGTTTCCAAAAGTTTCTTTGATCTGATACCTGAAAACCATATATGATACCTGCTGGGAATTTTTGGCTCACTCTTGCTTTGTGAACTCTTATTTCTTTCAGTATCAAATGAGGACAAGAGTGAATAACTTTTAAGAGACAGCAAAAGTGGAGAGATTCCAGCTTAAGGAATTTGGAGGTGTCAGAGTGAATAATACGAGGAAGTTAGTAAAGAGGTAATGAAATTGTATTTAGTTATTGTAATTTTAGAAGGTTAGATTCTTGTTTCATACCATAACCTGTAAGCGATCCGAAATAATGAGAGGTTATCTGTATATTTGTTTTAATATACAAGATTGTATTGTTTAAAGTTATTTAGTGACACCCAATCCTGACCCCGGATTTTGGGATGTTACAGTTGGCATCAGAGCCATAGGTTATTGGTCCCTGAAATAAGAATAGGTAGAAGTAAGATAGGATTGACATGTCATATAATATAAGGAAGACCCTAAGTATACTCATCTTGAGTTCGAAGTTGAGTGTGAGTTAAGTTTAGCATATCCGATATGGATTAGTAAGATAGGATATTGTTAAGATGAGTGGAAGGTGAATATATTAACACTATAGATATATTGAGTTCCTAGATCCTATAGTTTCGGAGAGTCGACAGCTCGACAGAGATTGGGTAAATTACCCTGCTTTTCATACGGTTTTAAAGGAAAATGCGATTGATTTCTGTGAGAATTTTGTATAAAGAAAAATAGAAAAGGTTTAGTATGATCCAACTTAGAATTATGTAGTAGGACAATCTTCAGAATGGAGGTAACGAGTTGATTGAAGCTGACGAAGAGCCAACGTCACAAGTTGAAAGGCACTATTATGGCGAAAAGCTTCTTATCACTTTTTGGGCGCTGCACAAGGAATGACATATACCATATTAGATATACTCAAGAATGGAAGAAATACGACCCTAACTACGGACAAAATATCGAATGGTATCAATTGACTATAACTATGGCATTAAGGTCGATGGTGGTAACATCAAAAACAATACTAGATGTAGGCATTGTGGATAGAGTTACGAATAAAATAGTATGCAATGGTAAATAAAGTTTCATCGACTAATAAATGCCAACAGAATTCAAGGAGAAATAGAATATATATTAAGGTAAATGGACCCTTATGTGTTCGTTTCTTAAATTAGGTACTTCATTAGCGAATTATGAGAATAACAAACAACTTATATAGTAATGACGACCATGTGTGCGATTTTCAAAATCTTAAAACAAGTTTTTGAAAAAGGTTTTCTTAACAGAATTTCTAAAAGATCTTTACACGAAATGAGTTTTGAAATTTTGGTTGTCAAATTACTACTTGATTTTTTGTTTTTATAAGTATTAGATTACCCGGAAGAATATTTGATTGAACTCAGTATTGCTAGTTCAGAGGGCCATGTAGAGCCGCTAATACGGAGAAGTTTAAAATTTTTTCGAAAAAAGAGTGCAAACCTTGTTTAATAGTATCAACAATCGAATCAACATACGGAAACATTATATATCTAATTTATAGAATTATTAAAGTTTAAAATGGGTTCGATGATCCAAAAAAAAGCTCGCGGATGATTGAAGAAAATGGAGGAATCTTCCAGACGATTGAAGAAGAATAATATTTCTATCGACGGAGTCGAGGCATTGCAGGATCAATGGTTACGCTACGCGACATGGAGGAAATTAAAAATTATGATTATAAATTCCGTAAGAACGCGATTATGGTCAAACTACTAAAGTATCAAACATGGAAGCATGACGCTAAAAATACAAAACCTACATGGCAGGGATGAAGCATGAAGTTAAGACGGAAAATTCAACGAAAAGACAATAATGCTCAGATTGTTAAAACATTAAAGGTATTTCTAGAAGATATTCCGAATATATCATCTGACATGGATCTGGAATATGTTACTCGAACGAGCCCTGAAAGTATGCATAAGCGAAACGTAGATGGCGACCAACGGTGTCATTCTTTTCCACAACTGCGTATACTCTTCTTGATTCTTGAATAAGTGTGAGCTTCTCTCAGTGATTAATATATGAGACAAGAAGGAAAGAAAATTTATTGTATCCCTTTCGAATTATTTCCCTTCTTAGAATATTGCTTTCTGATCGAGACTAGCAGTGTTATGATGTGACGCTTTATCAAAATGATAAAGAGTCGGGGGGGACGCCACCTAATCATGTGATGTACGCCATATAATATGAAAGACTGGCCATCTTGAGTACAAATATGGTTGTCTCATTCATATCTAAAATCATCATTCATTCTTTCCTCTTCAATTGTGACTTATTGATTAATGGATCCTTCCGATTATTTCCTAGTACTCTTATTCTTTATAAAAGAGTTTTTCAATCAGAATCATATACACAAATTCTCTTCTTATGTAAAGTTTACTCTTTGAGCGTTCTAAAGGAAGTGAAATAACCTCTTGTAGCAGATGGAATTACTTGTTGAGTATAAAGATGATTGCAAGCCAATAAATGGCGATCATTGTCGTGCAAAGAAGAATCATTATGCCAATAACGTGGTTATTTTGAAGACATCAAATCAGAAGCGGAAATCTATATACGTGATATGTTTCAAGTCTGAGATTTTGGGCATGAATTGAAGTAGTTAGCAAACCGTATAAGGTAAATTAACTATTGAAATAAGAAAGTAAAATTGCGTACATCAGACGAGGCAAATGATTGACGGGACAACAGAAGTAGATGAAGAAATTCTTAATAATAATCCGATAGCCAATTAATAGATTGTGAAGATGAAGCGTACCTCAATAATGTGGAAGATACTTATCAGGAAGATTCAAGATCGAAGAAATTCTAGTTACAAATAAATTTTGAGCGTGTTCTTCAAGGAATTGTTAGGATGTTCAACTCAAGTAAGTGAGTTATGGTAAATTTGACGCTCATAGCTGAGCCAGCGATGAAGGTTCCGTATAGAAAGACATAAGTGGAAATGAAAAATGGTGATCCAATTGCGAAATTTCTTAAGAAGTAACGCTTTGAAACTAAATTAATTCTCTCATATTATGATAATATTGGTTGAGACCATATGTTGATAATCCGAAGTTAGACAAGTTAATTAATGAGAAGAAGCATATATTCTCAAGAGTAGATGATTTGTTTGATCGGTTGAAAGATGTAGTATAGGTTTTTAAAAGTATCCATATACAAGTATGAGCCATGGAAAATAAGATTAAAAGATTTCTTTAAAATGGATTTATGAACAGGTATAAGTGATATGAATTGTTAATTAGAGAGCTTAATGATGGACTAGTTTAATCCTGGAATAAAAATTTTAAGAAACAACAGAATAATTTTATATTCATTAGTGGAGTTCCAAGATATTTTGAAGGAATAAATGAAAGGTATGGTTATGTCCCTAGTTTGATAAAAAGATGTATGTTATGTTAGTTAGTAGTCTAGGTAGATATCAGTATAAAATGTTCTGAAGTATGGTGAAATGATGAATTAATGGTGGTGGATTGATTTGGTTGATATGGTTGATTGGTTGATTGTTGGTGTCGGCTTGAGTCCGACTGGTAATCTATAATATAGAGGAGAAGCTGCCCAAATTTTTAGAAATACCCTACTTTTAAAGGCAAAAGTACTTTCGTGTGTTATTAATATTCTTGTTGATACTCCAGATGATTGCGATCTCGGTTCTTGAAAGAAGTGGTTGTAGCCAAACTGACTTTATATAATTGGTCTCTGATTTCATTTAGCTAGTCATCACTTGGTTCGATTGATCAATTAAAAGAGTTAATTGGTTAATTTTTCCAACTTATGGTCAGTTAGATGGAAATCGATTCCAATTAGATTAAGTCAAATATTGATGTGATTTTCAGATCTGAAGTCAAAGCAATGAGAAATTTGGAGGAAGTAAGGACACCAATAGAATTCAGAAGTTTAGCGTAGCACAATGTTACTGAAAGTGTGCGAGGCTTTAATTGGACAAATATGCCTTTGAAATAGATAAGAGAATTAAAACATTATTTGCACATGCGAGTGAGAAGAATGTTTTCCAGAACTCAAGGGTCAAGATAAGAACTAAGAGAAGGAAGGAAGAGAATGAAGAAGAGAGATTGAATAAAGAAAAAATTAGAAACTACGCCAATATGGATGTTGTTAGACGATTAAAGAAATTTTATCATCTGCAATAAAGTTTTATCAAAAGATTTGGACGTATATCAATATAGAATGACAATGTAACAAGAATTATTCCAAAATACCGGAGAACTCGCGAATACAAGTATTTAATGTATGATATAAGCTGACAATGTTAACATGTGAACTAAAGAGGGAGATATCCTGATTATGCAGGAAAGACGATGTATAGCGGGCATAGACCTCAATAATTTAAAACATATCTTCAATGCGAATAAGCCATAGATGTGACAGAGAATAGTTGTAGTGGATTAAAAATGGAAGTTGTGCGATTAGTGATTGTGTAAGTAAGGTTAAGGAAGTAGCTGACAATGGGTTTTGATATTTCGGTCGACAAGAATTCAAGTAATCATAGAAAGCTTTTATTCCAGTATTAGCCACAAAATGGCTTATCTAATAATAACTAAATCAGTACAATTAGAAAGAATGAATTGCTTATGTTAAGAAGAGACAATGAGTCATGAGAATTGAGAACTTGACTACAAAGGAAAGTGGAATCAAAAGGATGATAAAGAAATTTTATAAGATTGTCCAAGATATAAGAAAGTTATGAACGTCAAGGTGTTAGAGCTAATGTAAGGAATGGAGTAAAATGCCTATAATTGGAGATAGGAAATTCATTCTAAGACTATGATTAGATATGGAAATTTAAGTGAAGGTATTGATTGACATGACATAAGAATGGAAATTGAAGGATATATAAGTAAATGAAGAATTAAAGCCAGCATCAGAGGGTGAACCTATTACCGTAACCTTTTCAAAAATGAGTATAGCTCGTTAAGGGGCGATATAGAGAATCACTTGAAAACCAGAGTTGAAGCAAACGTTATTTAAATTACTCGGGATAGGTTAAATAAAGCTAACCATTCTTTTATTAACGAATACTTTACCTAAGGAATAAGTTGATTCTGCTAGAAGTAGATGGTGGTGCGCCATCAGATTCAAGTATGGATTGGAATTGATTGATATTATTACTTAATCTAATATTTTTGGACGGAAGCAAAGTGAAGAATTTGATGAAACATTTGTAAATTGAGATAGGGAATGCATCCCAGGAATACGATTAAGTACGGAGGGATAAAATAAATATCTAGTGACTAGACATGAAGAGAAATGGGGGAAAGCATCAATTGAATCACTATTGATAGGTTATCCCAAACCTAGTCATTCTCTTTTATTAATGAACAACTTGTCCAATAAGTGGGTTAGTTGCTGCTTGAAGAAATGGTGGTACGTCATCAGATCCAGGAACTGATTGTAAATGATCAATACTATTTGATTGAAAATTTGACATAAATATTTAGAATATGGTGAATTATGTCAAACCAGAATAGTATATACCACTCCTAGATAAACGAACATTAAGTAAGTAGAACTAAAAGAGAAGAATTTGGCTAAACATCGTTGACTCAAGGGATTTAAGTTACCCCAAGAATATGATACAAAACCTAGATGACAAAGAAGACTTTCTAATAATATGAAATAAAGAAAAGAATAGACGTTATATATAACTAGACGTCAAGGGAGAGCATTGCAGTTAGTTTCGTATGAGAACTCCTTGGAACCAAAATAAATGATAATATGGGTTAAAATATATGGGTGATGCCTCTAGGTTAGTAAATTTTCTTTACTCGATTGTGATTCAAGGAAATTAAGGTATGATGATAAATTTGTGCGTCAATCATATCCAGACGATATTTTCTCGTTGATTCTTAATTCTGAAGTAATTTTGAGAAGGTTAGAAATCAAATACGCCAGGATTTCCGTATATCATTCGCAGATGGACACGAAGATTAAGGGAACGATTAAAGAGCCTCGAATGCGATTGGAAGCGATTACGAACTAAGTTAATTGAACAAAGAAACACGTAGGAATGAGGATCAACAACCAGTAACTATTGGAAACGTTCACGAGCACGAATTACTAGAATCAGAAAGAAAAGGAAATTAATATGCGTTATGCCGGTCCTTTTAGAACTGTAAAATAGACAGAATATGTATAAGTGAGCTGGCTCCGTTATATATAAAATGGAGACCTGAGTCAGGTTGTATGAGCAACTTATATAATATGATGTCAGCAAGAGGCTGTTGAGTAATGATTGTTATGGTGAGTTAAAGTTTATGGAAAAGTTTTAGGGTAGAGAAGTCAACCTGAAAAATTGTAAGTGAGATACTTGAAAAGTATCAGTATTTATTCCTTAGCGTGATTCTGATGACAGAATCCTTTAAGGGGGAAGGATGTAATATCCGGGACATAGCGTGTAATTATTTTTATCAATAAAAAAATATTATGTGATTATTTATGTGATTTTTGGTGAATTATCTGATGAATGGTGTTGATATTTGGATGTTTATATATGATAAAATGTGAGTATGTTAATTTTATTATGTCCAGAATAAAATATTGATGATTGTGATATTTTTCTGGTAATTTTTGGATCATTATATGATTTTATGATGATTTACAGATTTAATAATTATTTTCAGAATAATTATAAAACTATTTTATAAAGCCGGGTATTGTCCAACTTCAACCGTTTTTATGTTTTACAACCCGAAACTCTTCGGAAAACTCCTTCCTAACCTAGTCTGATAATTCCGGACATTTTCCGTATTTTGACTTTTTCGATCCGGATTACGGTTTAACCCGTACGCGCCCGGCGCAAAATTTTCGATACGATAATCATTTTGATAAATCAACAAAACCCGTATTCTCAAAAGACGGGATAATATTATATTATTTTCGTATAAAGTGTTTTATAAAAAGCCCGATTTGGATAATTACCCAATACGGGTATTAATTCAGATCGTTTTTGCAGTTACTTAGCGGCTAAGTAACTAATTTATCGATCCAATACGATCCAAAATGAACCAATATTCCATAAATATAAATAGCCTTTTTCTTATTTCGTTTTATTCGTATAATCATAATCAATCAGTAAAAATATAGAATTTACAGAGAAAAACCCTAAAACGTTGCGTTCTTGAAAATCAAACCCTCCAACGAAGGCGTTATCGAACTCCGATTCAGGCATGCCATATATCAAATCGAAGCTCCCGAAAAGTATTTTCTGAATCAATCAACCATTTTAGTGCAGAAATCAAGGTGATTTTCTTATTTATTTATTTTAATTCAAATTATTTGATAATTAAAATAGGAATTTTTGTTCGTGATGTTGTTGGTATGATTTGATGGCTTAATCTTGTAGATAATTTCTTCCTCGTCATTTTGGTATATTATATGACAAATTTGGAGTTCAATAACATGTTCAAATTGATGTTTGATTCTCGGATTTTAGAATTAGGGTTTATAGCTTTAAATGTTCTTAATTAAATTTGGGGCTTTTTGATTCAAGGGTTATTGAATGAATTTAATGATTGAAATAGTTTCCTGATGTGCTTTAGAATCGATTCATATATTCATTGATATCAAACGATTGCTAGAACTATAGAATCGAGTTCATGGGTTTATATAATTTTCGATTTGATTTTTTGTAGGTGTTCCTGAATTGTTAGTTAATATAATTGATTGGGTTACATTCGTGTGAATTCTGGCTTTAATTTCGGATATATCATGTTAATTTTGGTTATGTTTTGTGTAAAATTGACAGTTGGCCGGACTTATCGCTGATGAGCTTCGTTTTTTGGCCGGAGATCACGACCTCGGTGTCGTTCTGATCTTCTAGGGCTTGAACTAAATTTTGGGTTGATAATAGAAAGTTTTGGTATCGAAAACAAAGTGTTTTAGTTTGATTTTGAAATCATCGGAAATAGGGAGGTCGGCCGGAATCCCAACCGGAATCTGGAAAATTCCAGAAACCTGCGAGAAACCGGCCACCTTCTCCAATTTTCCGACGGTACACCCCCCAGCAACCACCGCTTGATTCCCCAGAACACTGACCTGATTTCAGAAAGTGTTTCTGGCTTTCATTTTTTAAATTTTATTCAAAATTCTATTTTTAATTCTAAAAATTCATTTTAATTCCTAAAATAATTTGGTTAATTATTTTAATAATTGACTAATTTATTTTAAACTCCAAAAATTATTTTCTTTTATTATTCTCAAAAATAAAAATTTGATTCAGTTATTTATAATTTATTTTAATTTAATTAATTATTCATGGACTTATTTAATTGATTAATTCATTTAATTAATTAATATTATTTATAAATAGTTAAATTAAATGTAATTATTTATAATTGAGCCAAAAATGATTTAAAAATCATTTTGAGCCTTTAAAATTATAGAAAGGTATTTAAAATTAAATATATATTATTATTAATTGAATTATTCTTATTTTATTCATAATACATCAACTGTTCGTCCGTTTAATACGAAACGAACGCCTCTAGACTCAGAAAAATATTTTTCTTCTATTAAAAATATTTTTGAGAACTAAATTGTTTTGTATCAAAAGGGCGTTTATTTTATGAATCATTCCGAGTCGATTATTGATCAATAAAATACTATTTTTGACCCGATTTCAATTCTAAACATATCGAGACCTATCTTTTGACGATTCAACTTATGTGCTAGATGAATTATGTGACTATGTGTTATATGAATAATATGATTACATGTCTTATGTGTACGTGTTATGTGAATTATGAGTCAACGTGTCTTTTAAACGTTATCTGATCAGAATATGATCCTTATCTGTTATTGTCGGATGGGTAGACAATAAGAATAAGCGTAGAATAGATAATTATATGTTGTCGGTTAATTGGAATAGTATTCTCTTAAGATAGATACACCTAGCTCACGGCATTCAAAGCCAGGCAGTGATAGTGAAAGGAAAGCCTGATTACGTGTAGTAATGAAATGAGTGGATTCAGAATAGAGATGAACCTGAAATGGTGATTGACATGAAAGGTCAAGTGGCCTGTCAATGGAAATACATATACATCAGGACTGAGTGATATGGCAGATAGTTAAAGATCAGAGGGTTATCAATTGAGGCAAGTATCCCTAAACTTTCTTCTAAAATTTTGCAAATATTTCTTCATTCCTATTCTAAGTTTAGAATAGTTAAATGTTTTTATATTTCACTGCAATTACTCTTATTTATGCAAGTACCTTTTTAATCTTGTTCCTTGATTATCAATTGATCTCTTGAGCAAATACCCATTCTTTCGGGTTATTTGCGAACCCTGAATTGGGATGTTTTGAAATCAAAATGATTTGACATAAAAATACTCCACGGACTGGATGGTTACGATGAGGGCCAGGAATGAGCTGGACCCTAAGGGCCAGAGATGGATGATCCCTTGATTATTAAGTCATAGTTTCCTGGGTACCCCATATGTTGATGGGTCTATGCAGTTGGGTATAGATCCGCTCTATATCCTGACTGATTAGCAGGTTATAGTGCATATGTTGGTTTTTAATTTATTGTTGATCGCTATTAACGACATTCTTTCTTGAATAGTTTATGATTACAAAATCAAACAAAGATTTGATTTAAAGAGATGAATCAGTGAAATGTTTATTGTTCCTTTACAGAGAAATGTGATTTATGATTAAAGGCCAATAAGAGTTGATGTTTTATTCGCTCAACTATTTTATATATATAAAAGTGTTTTGATATCCTTTAAAGATTGTTTCGAGAAGTTTCTTTGATCTTGTAACACCCCCAAATCCGGGGTCGGGGATTCGGGTTGTCACGAGTTCCATTTTCCTTATCAATACTTAATCCTAACAGTTAACCAACTACGGAGTACTGTGACCCCACAATACACACACACACACAACACAAGTTATAGTCTCAGAGATGAATACCAAAAATAACACAAGTCATTTTATTCCACCATTATAAACCGTTACACCTTAAAAGGGTTTCTTAATATATTTACATTTGTTTTCCATTATTACAATTCATATAGATACATAAGTCTGGTACATTAGAAGTTGAAAGTCTAGCCTATTGGTAATTTCTACCTCAGCTACAGCGGCATCAACGCTTCCTGAAAACTGTGGAACGTTTCCTAACCGCTTGCGAATTGGAAGCTTGGTCCTGTTCATCTTTTCTATCTGTTGTTGTGTGATGAAAGAAGAAAGCAAGGGTGAGCAACAAGCCCACCGAAATAATATATATAATAATTAACAATGTATGAGCATTCTCATCGTACTCAAGAAAGTCTTGGTTAAGAAGAAATGAACCAAGTTGATATCTTAACGCGACCCAGTCGCAAAATATTCAGTATATACATACATATATACTTTTCACAATCTTTGAAATCCTCTGACATGTATAATATACACAGAGTTCCAGTTTATAACTGTATAAAAATATCGTTGCAAGGTGATCTCATATATCTAACCTTGTCTCAATGTTTTTCTAAAAATCTTTGATATGCATAAGATAATCATTTACTAGATATAAGTTTAAAAGATGAAGTTACAAGATACTCCAATATACTTATATCTTTTCCGAATACTACTTGAACTACCACCGTTCAAGGTATAATCTGTGTCAAAAGTTCATCACATAGATGAGACTACAAGATATGATTTGAATAGATTCAATCCTTGAAATATCATTCAAAAGAAATGAAGTTACGAGATACTTCATTAAGTCCCGATATATATATATATATCCATATATATATATCTCATACATTTCCTGAAAACCTCTGTCATATAAAGTATGAACAGAGTTGTAACATCCAATGAATTTGGAAAGAAAAGAATTTTGGCATAAACCTGATATCTTGCTGATCAGGCAAAGATACCAATAAGTAACCTTTTCTACTAGTAGATGGACGAATTCCCCACTGGTCATCACCCTGGCCGCAATAGGACCTTATGCTGGACTGCCACTCAGCCACTTACGCATTTTATGGACTCCCACTGAGCCACTTACACTTTCATGGACTCCCACTGAGCCCATGTTGCTTATGCCGGCTCAATAGATGGACTTACTTCCCGAACGTTGGGTAAGTAATCAATTCATTTACCAAAGCAGCAACCTCGTTGCGAATATAAAATACACCACAGAGCCGGATCCCTCAGGTTTTGAGCGAATATTTAAATCCCCTTTAAGAGGAAGGTCTTAAATATAAAAATGAGTTTTGGGATCCGCTCTAATTTTAAAAATCATTTTGAAGACTCAAAAATACTTTAAAGAGTGTTTGGAGTAATGCTGATTTAATGAAATAAATCAGTCCAGATATATTAGAAAATATCCGAATATTATTATTTAAATAATATTCCCATAAAGAATAATCTTTATAAAAATAATTGAAGTAGAAGTTGTAAAACTTATACTTGAAATGAATATTAAATAACCAAAGATATTCTTATACAAAAGTAATATCTTTATTTGAATAATCAAAGTGAGTTTGATTATCGACACATTATTCTTTAATAAAATAAAGAATAATAATTAGTAAATAATCGGAGTCATAAGTCCTTGAATGAATATTCGAAATAATATTCATTAATAAAATAAACGGAGTCATAAACCCCCGAATGAATATTCAAAATAATATTCATTAATAAAATAAACGGAGTCATAAGCCCCCGAATGAATATTCAAAATAATATTCATTAATAAAATAAACGGAGTCATAAGCCCTCGAATGAATATTCAAAATAATATCCATTAATAAAATAAACGGAGTCATAAGCCCCCGAATGAATATTCAAAATAATATTCATTAATAAAATAAAGTTATCGAATAAACCTTATTCGATGCATAGTTTTAAAAACTATATCTATATATATATAAATATATATAATATACTCGGGAACATCGACTCCCGGTTTTAGAAAAATGTCCACCTTTGGGTCCCCTATACTAAGGGTATACGTAACTACTGCTTATCTCCAGCATAAGTATTATGCAACTATAAGCATTTGAATCAACAGATATATATCAAGATTACGAAACAGACATGCATATATACCATATCACATGCTCCAATATATCGCAAGATTTGCTAATTAACCATCATGCATATATCACAAGATAATACATATACATATGTATACATCACAACAAAAGTATAACGGGTAAAAAACTTGCCTGAGCAACTAGGGGTTATAAATGGCTTGGGACGAGTCTGGTAACCTATAAACAACATATAAGTTGGAATTAAACCAAGGTCACTTATAAATCTATACTTTAACCAATTTAGACTCTAACGCTCGCTTTGCGCTTAATGATTCTCTTAAGTCGCTCGAGTACCCTCGGCTCCACCATTTTTAATAAATTAACCATTAAGAGTTTTAAGGCGATTCTTTCGTGAGTGCCTTACTAACTGCCTAATACACTTTACATAAATGTTTCATATTCCAATTAGTCCTTTTAGGTCTTTAACCTATGTTTCAAAGTAAGGCGAGGGGTAATGGTTCGTTCGCGAAATGCCGTTACTTAAAACGGTCGTTTCTCCTAAACCGTACATCGGATTGAAACGAACCATATATCAAAACGAAGCTCGTAACATGAACTATCTAATCATGGCAATGGTCAAAACCTAACAGTGAGTTCACGGGTCCTAATGTTAAGAACAAAAACAGTCTAAAATAAATCAGGCATTACGACGACTATGTTTACGCGATTATCCAAATTTATACCACTCCAAATCAACCCACAACAATCCCACAATCAACATCCCAACCAAAATCCATCCATACTTCACCATAAAAGCCCCAACAAATCAATATTATCAATTTATACTATTCTCAAACATGAATTTAAACTATACTAAAGTTCATTAATCAACAATCCAAGAATTACAACTCCATAAACATCACAAAACCAACTAACCTCTACATACATAACAATCAAGCCTCTCATGAACTATAAAAACAAAACTAAACCTAATACTCAAAGTAAATTTAGGGTTTGGAGGGGTTATACCTTCCTTGGAGAGTGGAGAATCAAGTAATTAGCTTGGAATCACCCTTAAAAGTCCTTATCCAAGCTTAATCTAAACAAAAACTCAAGAACAAAAATTTTAGTTCTTGAAAAACACTATTCACCCTCTTCATCCATGATTTTTAGGAAGATATTTAGAATGAATTAGAAGCTCAAACTTATAGGATAGCTATATCTATGCATAAGGAGTCTTAGATAATTACCTTGCTAATTAACAAAGCTTGGAGCTAGGATTTTGACTTTTTCTTTCTTTGAAGAAGAAGAAAGCCGAGAGCGTTTGATGAAGAAAAAAACACTATTGGTTTGATGACATCATTATCCCTAACCTCATTGATTAACTCTTAATTGCTTGCCTAATTACCGCTGATTTGTTGTGCGGTTAGCTTAACTTTCGTTTTCGTTTATCGTTTGAGGGATCATACCCGGGATCTTATTACTTAGGTTTCCTTGACCTTTCTCAATACATTATATTCCTTTTATGATCCTCCCTTATAATCCTTGAATTTAAATCCTTTTTATTCTGTTACCTTATACTCAATTCTTTCTGTATCTGATAGATTTTCGGGAAAAATCAAAGTGTTCAGATTTGGATTCTGACGATCTTTACATACACTTATATACCACGTAGAGTACTAATAATATCCCAGAAGATCAATAAAAGAACCCCTATATAGTGTGGCCTGAAAAGTTTTCTTATTCAGCATAATCAGCAAAACACTATTCATAAGGGTTTCAAAAATTCCAAAAATTGGGGTTATTACAGTCTCCCCTCCTTAAAAGGATTCCGTCCCGGAATCAGATAGAAAATGAGTAGGGATACTTTCTTAGCATTGCACTTTCTAACTCTTATGAAATTTTCCCACATTGTGGTTCTACCATCAAACTCTGACTAGTTTGATAACTCTTCTCCTAAGCATTTGTCCATTTTTGATCTATAACCCTTCCTGGTTGCTCCACGTAGGTTACGTCTGGTTGCATGTCTATGCGCTCATATGCCCCTATTTGTCTGGCATCCGAATTACACTTCCTTAACATTGATATGTGAAACACGTTATGAACTTACTACATGTTCGGGGGTAGGACTAGCTCATATGCTAACTTCCCAATACGTCTTAATACCTCAAAGGGTCCAACAATTCGTAGGCTTAGCTTTCCTTTCTTTTTGAACCTCATCAATCCTTTCCAAGGGATACCTTTAACATTACTAGGTCCCCTATTTCCTATTTTTTGTCCTTTCGTGTCAAATCAACATATTTTTCATGTCCATCTTGGGCTACTACCAGCCGTCCTCTGATTAGATCTATCATATCCTTGGTCCTTTGGACCACTGCTGGTCCGAGCATCTTGCGCTCTACAACTTCATCCTAACATAAGGGAGATCGACATTTTCTTCCCTCAAAAATCTCATAAGACGACATCTCGATACCTGACATACGATCTATTATCGTGAGAAAACTCAATCCGCGTTAAATGATCATTCCAAATTCTTTCAAGTCTATTGCACAGACTCTCATTATAGCTTTTAGCATTAGAGCTTTTGCTTCTCAATACCCATTCTTTTCCAGTTCGTAATCGCTACTACCTTCCGTTCCTAATATTATACTGGTTATACTTTTGCTCGTTAGCGTTCTATAACCTTTTAATAACCACGTCAACCTTAGTATCACTAACACGTTAGAATCGGAATACCATCGTACTGACACTACTTCCTTTAGCTGCTTCCATCTTGGAAAGCTTGATCCATCATATAGAAGTAAAGGAATTTGTTGAGAGATCACTATGATCATGAACACTTGTTCTATTGCATAGTTAGTACAGAAGGTGGACAGCCTTTAGTACTTGACAAGCAATTAAACAACATGTGGTATCCTACTAGGCTTCTATCACACAGATAGATAGTCATTCGACAATACCTCCCCTTCTGGAAGGGTTGTTTTTCTCAGCTTATATGAAATGAAAAGATGAGAAAAGAACGAATTGAAGAGAATTGTATATATGAAAAAAAAATATACTGCCACAAAATATCTGGCTTGGAACCTACCTCTCAACTATAGAGGTTTGTCATAGGAGAACAAAACATATGTGTATATATATCAACATCAAGTATTATCGCATCGCATTTCGTATGCTTAAATATTTTTGCTATTCCGTCCATCATTCTATGGACCCATGCTCTTCCTCGAGCTTATACACAATCACCTTTGAAACTCCCTCGACATTGAAAATCGACTCTGGGATCTTATTCTAGACATCATCGTTACTAAAATTCTATGCTTGCACCGCAACCTTCCTCGTATAGTAATACGACTCTCTATGGATAAAAAGGAGTAAATATATCATAAGTAGATAATCGACTTAATTAGTCTATCAACGATAACTTGTACATTACCACGACCCGATTGGTGGTATATAATCTTAACATCCATTACAATACAACTCTCACGGTTGTTATCATCTCATTACTCGCAGAATCATTGTATCATTACTATGGTCCACCGCTGACCCACTGTCGTCATTCGTTTTCCATGAAATCTTAATATCTAACCATACAAAGTCCATTTCTACCTTATCGAATTCTTCTAAGGAGTTAACATAATCACCATTCATAATTTATGAAGAACATTCCAGATCCTGACGTACATTCATGACATGAAGCAGATAAAATTGCAGAAGAGTTTCAATCAAAGCAACGATACCATTCTTAATCATATGCCTTCAATGGAAGACTTAACTCAAAGGTTCGTTTAGTCCTTTTTGAAACATGGTCCTGGCTTATTCTCAAGATAGTTCCTTCTAAGATAGATAGCCCGCTCATGGCGATTACACGAATTAAACCTTTACCAAACTACTATTACGGTTGGGTATTGCACAATCATCAGAAGGAATGTCAATCTTCCAAACCATAGTACAACCTTCACGGCTTCAACCATTATCACTGCATTCCTCTGGCACAAGCGCCTATAATTATCCTCTTACCTTTAAGGTGTCGGCCACCTCTTTGGCCTTTCCTGATAGTAAAATTTCCTTACAGTCAATGTCATTTTAACCACCTCCAAATAGATTTTCTACCTCATTTTAATCACTGCTTATGTGAAGATGTTTTCCTTAAAATCTGATGAGTAAAAAAAAAATATCACCATTTTTCCATAAGTTATTGCTTCAGTCTTTAGAGGTTAATCACTGTCACGATTGACTCTCAATCATACTTAGAAGATCTTTTATCTTAGGCCCTAATTGCCCTGAACAATTTCGGCCTTTACTGGTTCGATCCATACTTTCTCGTGGTTTAACATATGCCCCACTTGGCATCATTATAATTACATCATATTTCCTTTATCAACATTTTTATTCTTAAGAATTTTGAATATTACCTTTCTCCTTGTAAACCTCTAAGGTTATCCTTGAATCGTTCCTCCTGTATTCCCTAGATACAGGGCATATCAAGATACCATTTATTAATACCAGAATCATTGTCTATATACTTCTGAAAAATTTCTCCACTGATTCTTAAAGGTTGTTGTTACCTTAATCCTTTCCAATTCATACTGCCAAAACTCATGATGTCCCTATTAAGGGCGAAATGCCAACCTTTATGCATTCCCCTAGGATTCATCTCAAGTTATCGAGGTTCTATCCTTAATTCAACCTTTAAAAAGGTACATGCATCCTTCCATGGATAAATCAAGTCATATATCCCTGATGAGGGTGTCTTTATTCAATCATTCCCACCTCGATAGTATATGCCTAATTTCATAATAATATCCTTATCCAAAATGAGGTCAATCCATATGGCCTCCAAAAGACAATAACGGTTATCCACTTTTCTTGCCTGATTTGGTAATGATAACAAGGATGTTCTGGAAGATATTGGTCGTGTTCAACGTGAACTTCTTAATAATTCCGTATTTACTTTTGTTGTTTATCTCAACAGTCATCTCAATGTTGGGATATCTCTCATTCCTGGCGTCTTCCTTCTTGGGTATCAAGCCACCGGTCTTACACTCCACATTCTTGAAGGTCACTTCCTTCATCCAATTTTCCTAATTTCTTACTTTCTTGTCTCCTTAGTCTATCCGCGTCTCAATATTTATCTTTCGAACTATCTCAAGGTTTCCCGAATTCTTCCAACTTGAAGGGGGTACAACATATATGTATCTCTTATGCCTTCAACCATCAATTTAACTCATTGTGAATCACAAACAACTGATCTAAACTGAAATTAACGAATATATACATAACCATTTGTTTGAGGGTATAACTACTGAACACATTAAAGAGAATTACATCATTTGATCTGATCGCTTCTATCCCAAAAGTACTACCATAGATAATCATCTCGTCATTAAAACTAATCATTCATAACTTAGGCTAATCCTCCAAAAGCGGTGCTACATGAAACCCTTGTCTGATCGCTCTGGCTCTGCACACTACCATGGATCATGACATGCGGGCATGCACGACATCCCTAACCTGCTCCATCACAGAGGTGATGAGGTCTAAGATAGTGGCAAGTAGAGCTGGATCAATCTGACCCTCAAGATGGCCTCTAGCTGTAACACGGGTGGTAGCCTCAATCCTTTCCATGCTATACGCTAATCCTGCCGGAAGTACCCCGCCCTCAATCCTCGGTGCAGTAAGTCGACCCAACAGATCACTCCTAACATTACGGGCCTCAGACAGGCTCCCAAAATCATATAATAATCGGCGATAAGAGAAGCCTGAGTGGTTGCATCTAGCAGTCCATGGGGTGCAGGTGGTGCAGACCCAGGAGATCCAAATGGATAACCTAGCACAATATCAGGTGACAATGGTGCAGGAGATAAAGGTGGCATTTCCTCAGTAGGTGCTGGGCTCTGTGATGGAATTTATGGATGAGCGGAAGCGCGAAATAACATTTATTCCGTAAAAACCATATACCGCACATATAGAAAAATGTATAAAAGGGAAAAACTGAGGAATCGAAATCATACCTCGTGAATCGAAGCTTTATAAAATTGGAGTGCTAGCAGTTGCTCCTCAGTGTGTGAAGCACTCTACCGGTATCCACCAAGAACGATCCTCTTCGATGAACCTTTTATAAAACCGAGCTTTTATAAAATGGAGTTTTTTGGGGGAGAGAGAGAGAGAGGAAGAAGATGGAGGCTAGGGTTTTCACAAAACCAAAATTATGTTAATAGAATGTGCCATCTCATTCTATTTATAGGGCTCTCCTAGGGTTTTATAATATATCTTTATATATATTAACCCCCACATTTTATCTTCATAAAATGCTTTAATAATAATTAAAACTATTTTAATCATTATTTCTTTTTCTTAACTATTTAGAAAATAATTCTCTCTCTCATTATGTCATCAAAGAAAATATTCTTTTATGGTGTGACCCTGTAGGTTCAATATTATGCCGGTAGTAGAAATAAATAATAATAAACTTTTATTAATTATTTACATGAATATTAAAATTCACTAAATATAATTAACTGATTAATTATATTTATTCTACATCGTGAGTGATGCTTCTCAATATATCGCGACTATCCGGATAATATGAATTCACTGCTTAGAATATAATGAACCTGTCAGTGACTAGTTACCGTACAATGAATTCCTTCTACCCTTATAATATCCTGAATAAATACAAGGCATGGATCTCGTGTCAGGCCTATCAAATTTATTCATATGATTTCTTATTCATAATGCAAAGTTCTTATTAATGCAAATTAGAAACTCCTTTCTAATTTCATACACTCTGGCCAGAGATTCCAGAACTCGCATCCTAAGAATAACATAGGATATTCTCTTCCTATACTGGAAGGGGTAGCTCCTCTATTGACGTTAACTATCTCTATACACAAATCCCTATGCCCAGAATAGACCTAATGGATGTCCTTGAGACTAAGGACTAAACCAAAGCACAATTCATTATATATAAGATACCTTTAACGATCTCAAGTCTAAGGACACTTGTACAACTATCACTCAGTGAATAACTATTGACACGTGAGTAATCTCCATTAGTTGTTCAACTTATCGAGTCATGTTCAGTGAACTTATTCCCTAATAAGCACCTACATACCAGCTATAGTGTCACCACACAAATGCCTATGAGAACAGACATCCTCCTGAAGGGAGCAAGCATAGTATGTACCAATCTTTGCGGATCCACTAACATCCGATTAGTTATCGTATGATCAGGAACTGTTTTAAGTCCAGAGTTGCCGTCTTCTAGATCTCACTATTATAATGTCATTATAATTCTAGAAGTTTTACTCTAAACTATGGAACATCTTATTTAATACACTTTAAATAGATAAAGCCCATAAAAATATAACAAGCCTTTTATTAATTCAAATGAAATTAAATAGGAATACAAGAAAGTTCTTCCTAACTCATCATACATGATTGGATTTAGGACAAACACTTTCAATCTCCCACTTGAACTAAAGCGAATCACCCTGGTATCTAATACCCATCTTCTCTTTATCACGATCAAAGTGAATCTGAGACAATGACTTTGTGAGTGGGTCTGCTACGTTGTTATGTGTGTCAACTCTCTCAATCTTGACATCTCCTCTTTCAATGATTTCCCTAATCAAATGAAAGCGTCGCAAAACATGTTTGGAATTTTTATGAGACCTAGGTTCCTTGGCTTGTACTATTGCTGCGTTGTTATCACAATACAACACAATAGGCTCCTCAATGCTAGGAACAACTCCCAACTCAAAAACAAATTTCCTCATCCAAACGACTTCTTTTGCAGCCTCACTTGCAGCTATATATTCTGCTTCCGCTGTGGAGTCAGCCGTTGTAGACTGTTTGGAACTCTTCCAACTAATCGCACCACCGTTCAGAGTAAACATGTACCCTGACATGGATTTGCTATCATCACTTTCTGATTGAAAACTAGAGTCAGTATAACCCTCTATTTTCAACTCAGATCCGCCACCAAAAACAAGAAAAATATCCTTAGTCCTTCGCAAGTACTTAAGGATGTTCTTCACTGCTTTCCAGTGGTCTTCACCTGGATTGGACTGATATCTGCTCGTCACACTGATTGCATAAGTAACATCAGGCCTAGTACATAACATCGCGTACATGATAGATCCAATTGTTGAAGCATAAGGAATCTTACTCATACGCTCTCTTTCCTCAGGTGTCTTAGGAGACATCATTTTCAGAAAGGGACACTCCATGGATCATCAGTATGAGACCTCTTTTGGAGTTTTCCATGCTAAACCTTTTAAGCACTTTCTGAATGTATGTACCCTGGGTAAGACCTATCATTCTTCTAGATCTATCTCTATAGATCTTCATACCGAGAATGTAGGATGCTTCTCCCAAGTCCTTCATAGTGAAGTTCTTCGATAGCCACACTTTGACTGATTGCAGCATCGGTATATCATTTCCTATAAGAAGTATGTCATCCACATACAATACAAGAAATATTACCGCGCTCCCACTAACCTTCTTGTAGACACATGGTTCATCTATGTTTTTGATAAAACCAAACTCTTTGATTGTCTCATCAAAACGGATCAAGATTCCAGCTTATCTGGGTCAACTTTCTTGACATAAGCTGGACATCCCCAAATCTTAACGTGTTTAAGACTCGGTTTCCTTTCTTTCCATATCTCATATGGAGTTTTAGGGACAGATTTGGAAGGCACCTTATTCAGTAAATATGCTGAGGTTTCCAATGCATAACCCCACAGGAATACTGGAAGATTCGCATAGCTCATCATGGACCGAACCATGTCTAACAAAGTTCGATTTCTCCTTTCAGATACCCCATTCAACTGTGGAGTATATGGAGGAGTCCACTGGGAGACTATACCATTTTCTTTGAGATAATCTAGAAACTCTCCATTCAAGTATTCACCACCTCGATCTGATCGAAGAGTTATAATACTATGTTTGGTTTGTTTCTGCACTTCATGCTTATATTCTTTGAACTTTTCAAAGGCTTCAGACTTGTGTTTCATCAAATACACATATCCGAATCTAGATCGATCATCTATGAAAGTAATGAAGTATGAAAATCCACCCATGGCTTGCGTAGACATTGGTCCACATACATCTGTATGTACCAATCGTAGCAAATCTGCAGCTCTCTCTCCATGTCCACTAAATGGAGATTTGGTCATTTTACCCAATAGACAAGACTCGCATGTAGGATATGATTCAAAATCAAAGGGTTCAAGTAACCCTTCTTTATGCAATGTCCGCAGTCTATTTTCACTAATATGACCAAGTCTGCAGTGCCACAAAAAAGTGATATTTTCATCATCCCTTTTTTCTTTTATTAGTATGTTCAATTTGTAGTAAATCATGCTCTATGTCACATACATACAAACCATGATTTAAAATACCACTTCCATAAAGAACGTTATCTCTAAGAATTGAACATTTATTATTCTGAATAACAAACGAAAATCCATCCAAGTCTAACATGGGAATATAAATAATATTCCTCACAATCGAAGGAACAAAATAACAATTATTTAAAACAATAGTCTTGCCCGTAGGCATATGTAAATGAAATGATCCTATAGCTTCAGCAGCAACTCTTGCTCCATTTCCCATCCGTAGAATCACCTCCTCTTCCTCAAGAGTCCTACTTCTCCTTAGTCCCTGCAACGAATTGCAAATATGAGAACCACAGGCGGTATCTAATACCCAAGTAGAAATTTGATTTAATAACATATTCACTTCAATCATGAACATACCTGAAGCAGAAAAGGTAGTCTCACTACCCTTCTTCTTCTTCAATTCTGCAAGGTAAACCTTGCAGTTCCTCTTCCAGTGCCCCACCTTGTTACAGTGAAAGCAAACAACTTTGCTCTTAGGGTCTTCAGCTTTTGGTGGAACAGGCTTTTTCTCACCTACTTTCTTCTTCTTGGAAGGGTTCTTCTTCCTTTTCTTAGGATTGGAACCTTCACCAATTAGAAGAACAAAGCTCTTCTTAGGGGGGAAAATTCGATTCCGCAGTCTTCAACATGTTGTGGAGTTCAGCCAGGCTGACATCCAGCTTATTCATGTGAAAGTTCACAACAAACTGCGAAAACGAACCCGGAAGTGATTGCAAGACCAAGTCTTGGCTCAGCTCCCCATCCATGGCAAAACCAAGTTGTCCAAGACATTCAATCAAATTGATCATCTTAAGTACATGGTCATTCACGGATGATCCCTCAGACATCCTACAACTGAACAGCTCCTTCGATATCTCATATCGAGCTGTCCTCCCTGCCACATCATACAACTCTTGTAGATGCATAAGGATAGTGTGAGCATCCATATGCTCATGCTGCTTCTGTAGCTCAATGTTCATGGAAGCTAGCATGATGCATTTAGCAACATTTGCATCATCTATCCACTTACGATACACAACATGTTCATCATTATGTGCATCGTTAGCAGGTTCAGTAGGCTTAGGTGAGTCAAGCACATATTCTAGCTTCTCCACCCTGAGAACAATTCTCAAGTTTCGAAGCCAGTCAGCAAAATTAGGACTAGTCAACTTGTGAGCATCTAGTATACTCCAGAGTGATAGTGCGGAAGACATAACAAATATAGTAAATCTGTAAATGATAAACACATAACAACACTTAGCAAATATTCAATTTTATTTCAAAACACTATATAAATCGGGTCTTTATTCATAAGTGGCTCCCACTAGTTTATCTAATTTATACAACCCCTAAGTGAAAATTAGGCATTCATAATGCTAGTGGGAATAGGGATCCTACATTCCATTACACAACCTCGGCTGTAGCACGAAACGTCATGTGATGTTCAATAGGCAGACAACTCTTGTCAATTACATCTTATGTTATTCCCTAATATAATTTTAGCCTCTTGAATAATTGAGTCACGGCTGTAGCACGACAAACTCAATATTCTAAGTCAAGTCTAACCCAACATTTCGTACAATTGAATCAGTCTCCAACGGCCCACGGCTGTAGCACGTAACGACCTTTAGATTCTAATTCAATGTACACATCTCTATGTAATAGACAAGTATTTCTTATTTCGAAATCAAAGCCCTCGGCTGTAGCACGAAACGACAATGATTTAAAAATAAGAACCACTTTCTATCATGTTGGAAGGCTATGACTGACACAAGCCCGTTGTATCATTGGCCAATTACTACTTGATATTATTTAATTTTAGAGGGATTATATTACATTACAATCATAATCATATTATAAAGATATTCTTCCTTTTAAATTAAATATTTCAAATCAATAATCGTGTTAGATATATTTGATAATGTCATGGCTAATATGATTTATGTTTAGTTTTCAGATCTTACTTAAACAGGATAAATCAGTACTTACTGGAAGTCAGGACTTAAGGATATCAGTACTTATATTATCAGGAGATAATCATCAGAAGATGGATATCATAACTTAAGTGCTGAAGGACGTTTAGATAAGGTCAGTAGCTGATTAAAGGAAAGAAGATCGAGATAAACATAAGAAGAGATATGCTTGAAGAAGGAGTTCCGTGAAGAATGGAATACTTGGAAGAAAAGATATCTGATTGATATATTTTAGGAAGCAGAATTATATTCCATATCAATTAGCGATTATCTTGTAACTGTGTAGTATATAAACACAGACATAGGGTTTACACTATAAGTGTTATCATATTCGAGAAGATTATGCAATATAACCCTAGCAGCTCTCGTGATATTTGTTCATCACTGAGAGGTAACAGTTCCATATTGTAACAGAGTTTATTGTTTCAATAAAGTTTATTTTGTGTTACTTGAAACATTAAAAGTTCGATTTGATTGTATTTTACACTGTATTCACCCCCTTTACAGTGTGTGTGACCTAACAAGTGGTATCAGAGCTTATCTGTTAACACACATACAGTTAAAGATCCAAACACAATCATGCCTGACATAGAAACTCCAACTAAGCCTACCAAAACTGAAGAACCTCCAAAGACACAAATTCAAAGTCGGTATGAAACCATCAGAGTTCCCATACTGAGACCATCTGAATATGCCATATGGAAGGTGAGGATGACCATGTTTCTGGAAGCTGCAGATCTAGAATATATGGATAGAATCAAGGAAGGGCCTCATAAACCAACCAAGCTCGCTGTTGCAGTTGCAGGTGAAGCAGCAAAGACCGTACCAAAGGAGA
This sequence comes from Apium graveolens, assembly GCF_009905375.1. Classification (NCBI taxonomy): domain Eukaryota; kingdom Viridiplantae; phylum Streptophyta; class Magnoliopsida; order Apiales; family Apiaceae; genus Apium; species Apium graveolens. Next base: position 208,314,744 of record NC_133648.1, read on the forward strand.
AGAGTGATTATACTGCTGAAGATATCACATCAATTGCTAAGGATGCTAAGGTACGACACTTACTGCATAGTGCCATTGATAATGTAATGTCAAACAGGGTAATTAACTGCAAGACTGCTAAGGAGATATGGGATGCTCTGGAAACTAGATGTTAGGGAACTGATACAATTAAGAAGAACAGGAAGACAATACTCACTCAAGAGTATGAACACTTTGACTCAAAGGCTAATGAGTCATTGACTGATTTATATGATAGATTTGTCAAACTCTTGAATGATCTGTCACTGGTTAATAAGGAGTATGATCTTGAAGATTCAAACCTTAAATTCCTGTTAGCTCTTCCTGAATGTTGGGATTTGAAGGCAACAACAATAAGAGACAACTACAGTCTTGATGAAACAACTCTTGATGAAATTTATGGAATGCTCAAGACTCATGAACTTGAGATGGAACAAAGAAGCAAGAGGAAAGGAGGAAAGTCAAGGACAGTTGCTCTTAAGGCTGAAGAAGAATCCCCCAAGGTAGCTACCTCAAGAAAAGACAAGGGTAAAGCTCTTTTCATAAAGTCTGATACTGAGTCATCAAGTTCTGAAAGTGATGATGACTCAGATTCTGAAAGCTTGCCTGAGACTGATGCTGATGAGGAGATGATGAAGCTGTGTGCTCTTATGGTGAAAGGGATCACAAAGATTGCATACAGGAAGTTCAGGAAGGGAAAGAAGTTTTCCAGAAAAGGCACAAGTTCTGATAAGAAGAATTTCAGAAGATCTGAAGGCAGAGGAGGAAAGTCTGATAGAGGAGATTATACCAATGTAAAATGCTATAACTGTGGAAAGAAAGACCACATATCTCCTGATTGCAAGAAAGTAAAGGGTGACAAAGGCAAGGCTCTTGTCACAAAGCAGAAAAGCTGGACAGACACCTCAGACTCTGAAAGTGAGGAGAACTATGCGTTGATGGCAAATGCTGATAAAGAAAGTGCTGAAAGCAGTTTTGAAGATGCTGAAATAAAGGTACCTCAGACTACTTATGCTTTTCATACTGATGATATTAATCAGTTGAGAAGATATCTTAAAACCATGTTTGTTAGTTATAGAGATCAAACTTTAACATGTGAAAGATTAACTTCTGAAAATCTTGCTTTTAAGAAAAGAAATGATTTCTTAGAAAAAGAGTTAGTTATGTTCCATCAAACTCAGAAGGATAGAGATGATGCTTTTTATGTTAGGGATGAAGTGTTAAAAATGAATGAATCTCTAAAAACTGAGTTAGAAAAGGAAAGAGAGATAATCAGGACTTGGACTAACTCTGGCAGAACAACTCAAAATTTGCTAAGTAGTGAAAATTGGAAAGAGGGCTTAGGTTATGGAGAGGATAAGAATGATAAAGGAACTGCAGAAATTAAGCATGTTGTTAAGCAAAAGCCAAAGTTAAAACCTGTTAAGTTTGTAACTGTAAAGTCTGATAATGATAAATCAGAAGTTAGAGAGGGATTAACTTCTGACAAACTAAAACAGGAAAAGACAGCTGAAGTAAACATGGGCTTAATGACTAAGAAGCAACTTAAGCATAAGCTGAAAGATGTTAAGAATGCAAACAAGGTAAAATCACCTAGGAAAAATAGTAATGGAAAGGAAGGTATAAATAAAAGCAATGATTATAAACCTGTTCCTGATGTTCCTAGGAAAACATGTCATAACTGTGGAAGTTCTAACCATCTGGCCTCTTTTTGCAGGAAGAATAAGAACATTAACTCCTTACCTTCAAAATCAGGAGTTAAGAGTCAGTCTGTTAGATATAAACCACAAAATCCTTGTTTTCATTGTGGTAGTTTATGGCATTCCATTTATACTTGTAAGGAATATCATAGTTTGTACTATGATTATTATCAAATAAAACCTTCTTTGAAGAAAGTTTCCATTGTTCCTTCTAGTGTAAATTCTGATACAAAGTCTGATAGTGTAAGTTCTGATAAGAAAAATGTTAACATAAACTCTGATGCTAAATCCGTTGCAAACGTTAACAAACTTGATAAGGCCAAAGGATCCAAGCAAGTCCGGGTCCTTAAAACTAATCATTAGTGGTCTTTGTGATTGCAGGGCAACAGGAAAAATATTCTAGTTCTGGATAGTGGATGTTCAGGACATATGACTGGAAATAAAGCCCTGCTATCAGACTTTGTGGAGAAAGCTGGCCCAAGTGTTTCTTATGGAGATTGCAACATTGGAAAAACATTGGGATATGGCAATATCAATCTTGGGAATGTCATCATTAAAGAAGTAGCTCTGGTCTCAGGAATTAAACACAATCTGCTGAGTATAAGTCAAATCTGTGACAGAGGTTATCATGTTGATTTCTTTGAAGAACACTGTGAAGTTGTGAGTAAATCCAAAGGCAAAGTTGTTCTAAAAGGATACAGGCATGGTAACATTTATAAAGCTAAGCTTTCAACAAGTACTGATGGTTCTGCAATCTGTCTGATGAGTAGAGCATCAATTGAAGAAAGCTGGAATTGGCATAAGAAACTCTCTCATTTAAATTTCAACAATATAAATGAACTAGTCAAGAAAGATCTTGTGAGAGGACTGCCAAAGTCAATATTTGCTCCTGATGGCCTTTGTGATTCTTGTCAGAAGGCCAAACAAAGAAAATCTTCATTCAAGAGCAAGACTGAATCATCAATTCTTGAGCCTTATCATCTACTACATGTTGATCTATTTGGTCCAGTGAATGTCATGTCTATTGCAAAGAAGAAATATGCGTTGGTCATAGTGGATGAGTTCACCAGATACACATGGGTGTATTTCTTGCACACAAAAAGTGAAACTGCATCTATCTTGATTGATCATGTCAAACATCTGGATAAATTGGTCAAAGATTCTGTGAAAACCATAAGGAGTGATAATGGCACTGAGTTCAAGAATTTGATAATGGAAGAGTTCTGGAAAAACCATGGAATTAAGCAGGAATTTTCTGCTCCTGGAACTCCACAGCAAAATGGAGTTGTTGAAAGGAAGAATAGAACTCTCATTGAAGCTGCACGTACAATGCTTGAAGAAGCAAAGCTTCCAACCTACTTCTGGGCTGAAGCTGTGCAGACTGCTTGTTTTACTCAAAATACAACACTCATTAACAAGCAAGGAAAAACACCATATGAGATGGTGAGGAAAAAGAAGCCAAATTTGAAGTACTTTCATGTATTTGGATGTAAGTGTTTTGTTCTCAAGACTCATCCTGAACAGCTATCCAAATTTGATCTAAAAGCTGATGAAGGAATCTTTGTTGGATATCCACTTTCCACAAAAGCCTTCGGAGTCTATAATTTGAGAACAAGAGTGGTCATGGAATCTATCAATGTCTCTTTTGATGATAAGAAGATTACTGGTCTTGAAGATTTTATTGATCATGATCCACAGAGATTTGAAAATGAAGACTCAAGTACTGATACTGAAAATCCTGACAGTCTAAGTCCTGATACTGTAAACTCTGATGGATTAAACTCTGATGTTATTGAAACTGTGGTAACTATGCCAAAGGAAGATGCACCTATGCAGGGGGAGCATAGTCAAGATCTTACCATATCTTAAGAAGCATCAGAACATACATCTGGCTCTTCAAGTTCTGATTCGTCAAGTTCTGATAAGCCAAGTTCTGATAGTGCTGAAAATCTAAATTCTGAAGAATCCAACTCAGAGAGCATAGTTTCAGGGGGAGCATCAGAAAATGAAATTGAAGACAACATGGATCATGGGGGAGCATCCAGTTTTAGAGAAAACCTTCCATCTGCAAGGAAGTGGACTAAATCACATACACCTGATTTGATAATTGGAAATCCTGATGCAGGTGTCAGAACTAGAACAGGTACTTCAAACGAATGTCTTTACAATTCTTTTCTCTCTCAGACTGAGCCAAAGAAAGTGGAAGAAGCTCTTCAAGATACTGATTGGGTGCAAGCAATGCAGGAAGAGTTAAATGAATTTGAAAGAAACAAAGTTTGGACCCTAGTGCCAAGACCAAAGAATAGATATGTTGTTGGTACAAAGTGGGTATTCAGAAACAAAACTGACAGTGATGGCATAATTACAAGGAATAAGGCAAGGCTGGTTGCAAAAGGATATTCTCAACATGAGGGAATTGATTATGATGAAACATTTACACCAGTTGCTAGGTTAGAAGCCATAAGGATATTTTTGGCTTATGCTGCTCACAAAAAGTTTACTGTCTTTCAAATGGATGTGAAAAGTGCTTTTCTCAATGGAGAATTGGAGGAGGAAGTATATGTTGAACAACCTCCAGGCTTTGTAGATTCCAAACATCCAGATTATGTCTACAGGCTTGATCAAGCACTTTATGGACTTAAGCAAGCTCCTAGAGCATGGTATGAGACTTTAGCTCAGTTTCTTCTGGAAAGTGGATTCAACAGAGGAACAATAGACAAAACACTGTTCTACCTCAACCATGGAAAGGACTTACTTCTAGTCTAGATTTATGTTGATGATATCATTTTTGGGTCTACAAATGACAGACTTTGCAAGAAGTTTGCCAAACTGATGCAATCAAGGTATCAAATGAGTATGATGGGGGAACTTAGCTATTTTCTGGGCCTTGAAGTCAAGCAAAATGAAGAAGGCACTTTTATTTGTCAAACTAAGTACACCAGAAACTTGCTGAAGAAATTTGGAATGCAAGATTGTTCAAGTGCATCCACTCCCATGGCCACTGCAACAAAACTGGATAAAGATACTGGTAAATTAGTAGATATTACTGATTACAGAGGTATGATTAGCTCACTACTCTATCTAACTGCTAGTAGACCTGATATCATGTATGCTACCTGTCTTTGTGCAAGATTTCAAGCAGATCCAAGAGAACCTCACTTAACATCTGTGAAAAGAATTTTTAAATATCTTAAGGGAACAGCTGATCTGGGATTATGGTATCCCGGAGAATCAGATTTTAAACTAATAGGTTACTCAGATACAGATTTTGCAGGTTGCAAAATTGACAGAAAAAGCACAAGTGGAAGCTGCCAATTTCTTGGAGGCAGATTGGTTTCTTTGTTTAGCAAGAAACAAAAGTCAATTTCCACATCAACTGCAGAAGCAGAATATATTGCTGCAGGAAGCTGTTGTGCACAGATTCTTTGGATGAAGAATCAGTTACTGGATTATGGGTTAACATATTTCAAAATCCCTATTTACTGTGATAATCAAAGTGTTATTGCTATGACAGGTAATCCAGTTCAACACTCGATGACAAAGCACATCAGCATCAGGTACCACTTCATCAGGGAACATGTAGATGAAGGTACAGTGGAATTGCACTTTGTTCTAATAGATCAACAACTAGCAGATATCTTCACAAAACCATTGTGTGAAGCTACTTTTACAAGATTGGTAAATGAACTTGGAATGGTTTCAGGTTTTTTCTCTAAATCTGCTTAGTTTTGTTCTGGTGCATCAGACTTTATGATCAGTATTTACAGAATTTAATCTCTTTGTGTATTCTGTGCTTAATTGAAAAATTTGTTTAAGTATTGACTGTTGTCTGATCAATGTTTCTAAACTCTGATAGTGATATGTCTGTTTAGGTAACTATTCAATCCTATGAGGATAACTGTGCTAGATGCTGACCTAGTAATCTTCAATAAACAAGGGATCCCATGAAAGAAGTAATTATTTCTGTGGAAATCTATTGACACAAGCAAATTCTGATAATTGAGCTTAGTTGAGTTTACTTTGTCTATCTTATTACTAAGTGACAAACTAGAATAATGCTGCTCATCTGTTAAGTTCTGATGCTAGTAAACCTGTTGAATGAACTAAGTGCTGATAAACCTCACTTATCAAAAGAAAAAAAAATGAAACAAGGATTAAAAATCAGGTACTCCTTTGAGATCTATAGTAAAAATGTGGAAGGGAAGACCCAATTGCATTGCTGGTATTAAGTAATATGCATCAGAAAAGCAAATAAAATATTTTCTTGGTGACTTTTCACATTCTATGATTACTGGAGAAATACTCTGATAATAGCATAAATTCTGATAAGCACTCGTGACTCACTTACACTGAGAAGCCACTGTAAAAAGGAATTTAAAAAGATGCACAAAATTAGCACACAATAGTTGAGGTGGACTCAAGCATGAACTCATTCACCAGTAGGTTTCAGGATAATGACAGCTCTTTAGCAAAGTTTTAGTTATGCCTTATTTCTAAGATGTACTGAAGTGAATCAGACTTTACTCTTTGTCTGATATGCACACACTAACCACTCCATATGAATGATGAAAATCACTGTGGTGATCTATGTTGTTTTAGATGAACAGTCATTGTGTCACATTGCACAAATTCTGAGGACAAGTTTTGATTGCATGTTCTGATGATTATGTTCTGAAGAATATAAATCAAAATTTGTGTGAGGATTTACTAAGATAGGCATTCATTTTTTGAGTTAAGTGATTATGTTCTGATGACTGTTAAGTTCTGATATGCGTCTAAGTTCTGATATTCACGTCTGATTCTTTACTTGACTTATTTGTGGATAAAATTTGACCTAACAGTCTCAGTTTAAACATGAAAATGTTAAAGTGGAAGATTAATAGTCACTATGGTTAGGGATAGTGGTACTCGTACTTGAACAATCAACTTTTACTTGTTTCTTGTGCGCATTAAATCATGTTTTCTCTTTCCAATGAATGTTTTTCTTTTTCCAAGTCTGGGGAGACGAGGTAGAATTTATTCCACCTGTAAGCATTAAATTTCTTTACGTCTCCTGGCATTCTCTTGCCTATATAAGCAACCACTTCACATCAGCCTTCCCATCAAATCTCTTCTCACAAACTCACCTTCATACTTTTTATATCAAAAACACCATGGTCAGATACAATATGTTTTTGAACTACAAAACTTTCAATATGGAGCTGAGCTGTGCTGATTGGCAGCAGGAATGGCATGTCACTGCCATTCCTGATGAGATATGGGACTCTGTTCCACAGGAGGTCCTCACCCACCTCATGTTCTTCTATATGGATTACCATCGCCATCTGGAGCGATTGGAGGAGGAAAGGCTGGAAGCTCTCCGCCAGCAAGAGCGAATCATTCGACTCGCCATTCTGTTTGTCGAGAGTAGGAAGAAGAAATGATTTATTTTCTTCTTCCTGTTTTTTTTCATCATCATCCTTGCCCTGCTTCTTGAGCTAGGACAAAGGCTGTTGACGTTAGGTTTAGCAACTTAGGGAAATCTTGTACAAGTTCTGATTTAATTTAAATTTCATGAATGTATTCTCTTGATATATTAATGAAATTTGTTTTTGTTTCAAGATCTTATCTCTGAGATATTTTAATGCATTGTTAAATCCTGATACATATTCATATTCTGATGACCATATATTCTGTTTTAATTTAAGTTCTGATTTTCCGTTATCAGTACTTACTCATCTGATTTATCTTGGTCATTTTCACTCGATTTATTTTCAGAATATTGATGTTGCAGTAAACAATAATTAAATAAGTGGGAACGGTTTCAATTCTGAATTAAAACCGTTTCACCTTGATTAATGGAATGAATGGGTAAGTGGAACAGTTTCTCCTTGAAAAACTACAAGTGGGTAAGTAATGATTACTGTTTTCTCGCGCCCAGTAACTATCCGTTATTACTGCATGTCTGACAGGTGTCCAACGGTAACATTTTTTTTAAGAGTATAAGTAAGACAGAGAGAGGATTTTTTTTAATCTTTTATTTTCTTTCATACTTTTTCTCTCTACATAATTTTACTCTCTTTCTTCTTCTCACGTTGGTTTTTCATATAGACATTTTATCAAACACCTAACAGACACTCTTAAATATCAATTTTTCTCATGGCACCAAAGGATTTAATCATTGATGGAGCTAAATTTGTTCCAAACAACTATGCTGCAATTCTTGATCATGTTGAAGCTCCATCTGAATTGCATTTTGTGCAAGATCTTCTTGTACACAGTGAGATTGGGTATGCATTGACCCAGCCATCAGTCTTTTCAAGCCAACAAGTTCTGACATTTTGGCGAACTGGGCACTTTGATAATGGTGATACACATGGCACTCCTAGTATTATTTTCAAAGTGGGTGATTCTTCATATGCAGTCACTCCTGGTACAATACGCAAGGCTCTACATCTCCCAGAAGGATGTACTTTTTCAATTCCAGAGGAATCAGCTCTTCAGGAGTTAATGGCCAGTTTGGGGTATGAACAGAGTTTAGCAAAGCTTGGGCAGTTGAAACGGGCTCATATCAGAAGGGAATGGAGCTTCTTCTTCGACTGCATCACTAAAGCTTTTGGGAACAAGTGTTCGAATTTTGATGCCATCCCTATAATGAGTCAGCACATCGGGTATGCCATTATAAACCAAACTCATTTTGATTTTGCAACTGCAATAATTGGTTTTATTGGGGATAGGATGACAGAGGATAGGAATGTTGTTTACTTTGCTAGATTCTGTCAACTTATATATACTTTTTGTACTGATGAACCTCAATTAGTCAGTTCCTCAACTCCACCTTTTAAGGTTGCAAAATGCTACTTTAATGACCTGATAAATGCTGACACTAAGAAATCAGTGGTTAGACCTTTACAGATTCCTCAGTCTGTAAAACAGATCTTAGTAAATGCTGATCCTGATACTTATAGATCTGTTTATTCTGATATCCAACCAACATCAACCTCTCAAACACCACAACAACCATCAGCACCTACCACTCATTCTACTCAACCAACCCTCAAACAATATATCAAATCCTATCTCTCCACTTCACAGACAGTTCAACCCTCATCCTCAGCACCTACTATGAAGCCTTCATCTTCCAAACCTAAGAGGACAAAGACTGTTCCTCAAACACCTCAAAAGAGAAGGAGGATTGCTTTGAGAGATAAATCTGATACTGAGGAACAAGTTCCTTCTTCAGAACCTGTTGTTAAAGAAGCTGAGAAAGTGACTTCTCAGAAGGATTCTGGAATTGGGGGATCTAGGCTTCTCAAGAGGCTTAGAAGAATGATTGTTCCTGAAACTCCCAAGGAATCCATATCTACAAAGAGAGACAAGAAACAGAGGGTAAAAAAGCCAGTTTCAGATGATGAAGAAGCAGCAGCTAAGGAAGGGGATCAGGAATCTCTGATCTCACAAGAACAGGAATTTGCTAAAGTCACTTCTTCTTCATCAACTCCATCTCAGGAAGCTGTTTCTGAAAAGGTCAACACACCATCTGTATCTCCTTTTAATCCAGGCATAAGTGCTGATATTGATGTTCAAAACTTGGTTGTGCCTAAAGTAATTCTCTTAGAAGCTCCAACAGCGACTAATCCATCAACAACACCTGTTACTGATGCTGCTCACACTCCAGAATTATCTACTACACCTTCTCTGCATCTAGATGCTGATGATCAGAATATAGGTGAGCATCATGATATGGCTGTTGATCAGAACTTGGAACCAGATCAGCAATTAGAGGATGCTGAAGCCTCCATTGCTACTCACACTGTTGTTCTATCAGAAGATACTGATTCTGTAAGTTCTGATGCTGCAAATGCTGGAGATATTGATGATGTTGCTCTACAAGCAGATACTGATGAAGCAGGTCCTTCAGGACATGCCCCTCAACAAACAGTTCTTAAATCTGAACTTGTTAAGAAGTTTCTTACGAGAGAAGCACCAGTGCCTTGGAGTGAAACTCCTGCAGGACAGGAGTGGACTAAGGAATGGAACTCAGTCACCTATGTTCCAACTGCAAAGCATCTTGCTGAGCAATTGACAAAAGCTGATGAGATATTAAATACTGATGATTTCAAAACACAGCTTAGAGTCACTGCATTGAGTACTAAACATTTACAAGGTCTTCATTCACATACTCATGCAGAGTTACATCTCTTAAGGGCAGAACTAATAAAGCAAGAACAAGTTCAAAAGATTGATAAGAAAAAGTTCTTCCAACCTACCTTTGATAGGATTGCTTATATTGAGAAGACTCAAGACACATAACAAGCTCAGATTGATGATATTCTGAAAAATCAAGCTTCTTAGCAATCTCAACTTACTGAAATCCAAGCCTCAGTGGAATTGCTTGTCTCTCTTCTACTACTTGCTGATGCCAAAAAGGGGGAGAAAGTAATTAAGTCCAAATGCAAGACTGACAAGACACTGAAAGGGAAGGATGATAAAAAGGATGATCAAGGAAACTCTAGAATGGGTAGAGGTCATAGTCAAGGTAGAGGTTTCTCATCAAGAAAAGCTGAAATCACAAGTCACAGGACAAGTTCTGATACTGGGAAAAGAATTAGTTCTGCTACTGATAAAAGGATAAGTTCTGATGAAATTTTAGATATTGATGAAGAAATGTCAAGACAGTTATTTCTTCTGGAAAATCCAGGAATGGACTTGGAGAGTTTAATGGAAGAAGAAGCCAGACTTAAATCAGAGAAAGTCACATCTAAATCTGAAGCTTCTGGTAAAAAGACACTTCCAAAACTCAAAGGCATTGTGATAAAAGAAAGGACAAATACTGAAGCAACATTGGCTAAATCACAACCGCAGATAGATCCAACATCCAAGGGTAAAGAAAAGGTTGGTGAACCTATCAATGTTTATGTGCCTCCTGAGAATGAAGAAATCACTGATGAAAAGGATGATCTTTCTCTGACTTCAAGAAAAGTTCTTAAAACAACCTCTGACATGGCTCAAGTTGTTTAGAGTCAACAGACAACAAGTTCTGATATTCCAAAGAAGCAAGTAACCTCTGACACAGCTCAAGTTAACTTGATATCAGAAGATAGACCAAAGACACTCCTACCAGGATTCACTAAAGCAAAACAGACTCAACCTTTGAAGACTGCTGCAAGTGGTTTTGAAGCAAGAGTAGTTACTGGAAAGGAAGCAAGAGATAAAACTGGATTGGGAAGTGCTGATGAAAGAAGAATACAGAACACTACCAATGATCCAACTTCCTTAAGTGAACCAGGTATTGGAGCAACTCCTGAGAGATTGAATCAACTGGAATCTGTACAAATGGTTTACCATACCTACTTGAAAGAACACATCTTGTTGTACTTCATGACAGATGGTAGGGTTTATCATATAAGGCAAAATGCCATTCCATTGAAGTATTTTAAAGAACTGGAGCATGTACTATTCTTACTTCAAGTGGATGACAGATTGACAGGAAGTGTTGCAAACTATTTGAAGGATCAGATTCAGAGACAGAAAAGACTTTATTTTGTTAAGTCTGACAACACATATGTTCCAAAGTATAGAGATCACAAGGATGATATAGTTGAAATGAAGCCCAACACTGCTAAGATTATAACTACCTTTCTAGGTTACAGGGCTGTGGAATTCAATCTTGAGTCTGATAAAGCTTACTTGATCAGACTGGATCAGGATATAAGAAAAGCAAAGATTAATGATCTCAGGGTTGCAATCTTTCAAATTGGTGAAGATACTGCAGAGCTTAAAGATGCTAAAAGGAGGATGATTGATGAACTTAGATATGCTGAGAGATGTTTATTGAAGAACTATCTCAGAACAACTCCTGACATCAGAGAGATCAGAAGATGAAGCCAAGTCAAGATCTACAACTGATTAAATTCTGATATTTGTACAGACTGAAGCTGTTATCAGAAGTTAAATATTGGTAAAGCTTTAAGGACTGTAAGTTGTAGTTATCTAGTCTAATTCTCATGTATTTGTACTTAATGTTTTTGACATCATCAAATATCTGTTAAACTTGTATATTATGCTAATTTACAAGTTGGGGGAGATTTTTAGATATATTTGATAATGTCATGGCTAATATGATTTATATTTAGTTTTCAGATCTTACTTAAACAGGATAAATCAGTACTTACTGGAAGTCAGGACTTAAGGATATCAGTACTTATATTATCAGGAGATAATCATCAGAAGATGGATATCAGAACTTAAGTGTTGAAGGACGTTCAGATAAGGATAGTAGCTGATTAAAGGAAAGAAGATCGAGATAAACATAAGAAGAGATTTGCTTGAAGAAGGAGTTCCGTGAAGAATGGAATACTTGGAAGAAAAGATATCTGATTGATATATTTTAGGAAGCAGAATTATATTCCATATCAATTAACGATTATCTTGTAACAGTGTAGTATATAAACACAGACATAGGGTTTACAGTATAAGTGTTATCATATTCGAGAAGATTATTCAATATAACCCTAGCAGCTCTCGTGATATTTGTTCATCACTGAGAGGTAGCAGTTCCATATTGTAACAGAGTTTATTGTTTCAATAAAGTTTGTTTTCTGTTACATGAAACATTAAAAGTTCAATTTGATTGTATTTTATACTGTATTCACCCCCTTTACAGTGTGTGTGACCTAACAAATCGATAATCAGATGATTCCCAAATCGGGTGGAGCATTGTAAATAGGCGTCACTTAATAACCCTTTCTTACAGATAGAAATCTGTTGTTGACAGAATCATCCTTTCTATCAAAATTGAAAATTCATATTTAATTATGTGTTTCATAAACACAAGAATCTCATGATTGTATTCATAATATTATTGTCAAGGCAAGAAACGATTCCTATTCTAGATTTTCTAGAGCACGCCTTATATTGATTTAAGTTCACCTAAATCTATCATTGCATGGTAAACACAGGCATATATCTCATATTTAAAATAAATAAACAAGTAAGCATGCAAGTAATATCATGTCACACATTGATATAATGATGTATGGATTTATTATAGCATTTAAAAGCAATTAAAACAATTAAAACATGCTTTAAAACACTTTCGAGAATATAAATAGTTCAAAAATTTTATATAAAAAAATATTTGATCACTCCATTAGATCCGTCTCGGAAAAATGAATCCAACGATATATTGCACGCCCAAAACGGAGTTACGAAACTCCCAAAAATCAAATTTTAAAAAGACAGATGGGCTGTAACGCATTACAGTAATGCGTTACAAGGTCTATAACGCATTCACGTAATGCGTTACAACACTGTTAAGCCATTTACGTGTGTAACGCATTCCGTAAATGCGCAACAGTGTGTAATGCATTCACGGAATGCGCAACACACCCACCACCCCGCGTGCGCCGCACGCGCCTGCAACAGCCGACAACAGTTTTCTTTTTCTTTTTTTTTTCTTTTGTTCCTCCTGTTCCCTCCTGCCTCGTGAATTGTCAGCCGTTACAAAATAAAAAGTAACCCCCTTTTTCTTTTACTCCCTTCCTTAATAACTCTTTATTAATTTATTATTTTAATTTTATTATTAATAAATTAATTAACGTTTAATTAATAAATTAATAAAAATCAAAATAATATGATTTCTTAAATCAGGGAGTAGCAGAAAAATACCAAATCAGCCATGGGTTCTTGTGCAAATTTTAATCATAATTATTCACATGCATAATTATTTCATGAATTTTTAATTAAATTTTTTTTTAAAAATTCATAACAAATAATCTACACATCACAAAATTATGAAAAAATACCTAGACAATCTACAACACTTGTAGAACCCAGATCAGTAGTCAAAATCTCATGCAAAAATTATTTCGAATTAATTCATAATTAAATCCAAATAAACTTGCAAAATTCATAATAAATCCATACATGCATAAAAAAATCTGAAATTTTTTATATGAATCTCTATATGCAGAACCTAGCTCTGATGCCAAAGATGGAATTTACGAATGAGCGGAAGCGCGAAATAATATTTATTCCGTAAAAACCATATACCGCACATATAGAAAAACATATATAAGGGAAAAACTGAGGAATCGAAATCATACCTCGTGAATCGAAGCTTTATAAAATTGGAGTGCTAGCAGTTGCTCCTCAGTGTGTGAAGCACTCTACCGGTATCCACCAAGAACGATCCTCTGCGATGAACCTTTTATAAAACCGAGCTTTTATAAAATGGAGTTTTTTGGGAGAGAGAGAGAGAGGAAGAAGATGGAGGCTAGGGTTTTCACAAAACCAAAATTATGTTAATAGAATGAGCCATCTCATTCTATTTATAGGGCTCTCCTAGGGTTTTATAATATATCTTTATATATATTAACCCCCACATTTTATCTTCATAAAATGCTTTAATAATAATTAAAACTTTTTTAATCATTATTTTTTTTCTTAACTATTTAGAAAATAATTCTCTCTCTCTCATTATTTCATCAAAGAAAATATTCTTTTATGGTGTGACCCTGTAGGTTCAATATTATGTCGTAGTAGAAATAAATAATAATAAACTTTTATTAATTATTTACATGAATACTAAAATTCACTAAATATAATTAACTGATTAATTATATTTATTCTACATCGTGAGTGATGCTTCTCAACATATCGCGACTATCCGGATAATATGAATTCACTGCTTAGAATATCAAGAACCTGTCAGTGACTAGTTACCGTACAATGAATTCCCTCTACCCTTATAATATCCTGAATAAATACAAGGCATGGATCTCGTGTCAGGCCTATCAAATTTAATCATATGATTTCTTATTCATAATGCAAAGTTCATATTAATGCAAATTAGAAACTCCTTTCTAATTTCATACACTCTGGCCAGAGATTCCAGAACTCGCATACTAAGAATAACATAGGATATTCTCTTCCTATACTGGAAGGGGTAGATCCTCTATTGACGTTAACTATCTCTATACACAAATCCCTATGCCCAGAATAGACCTAATGGATGTCCTTGAGATTAAGGACTAAACCAAAGCACAATTCATTATTATATAAGATACCTTTAACGATCTCAAGTCTAAGGACACTTGTACACTATCACTCAGTGAATAACTATTGACACGTGAGTAATCTCCCTTAGTTGTTCAACTTATCGAGTCATGTTCAGTGAACTTATTCCCTAATAAGCACCTACATACCAGCTATAGTGTCACCACACAAATGCCTATGAGAACAGACATCCTCCTAAAGGGAGCAAGCATAGTATGTACCAATCTTTGCGGATCCACTAACATCCGATTAGTTATCCTATGATCAGGAACTGTTTTAAGTCCAGAGTTGCCGTCTTCTAGATCTCACTATTATAATCTCATTATAATTCTAGAAGCTTTACTCTAAACTATGGAACATCTTATTTAATACACTTTAAATAGATAAAGCCCATAAAAATATAACAAGTCTTTTATTAATTTGAATGAAATTAAATAGGAATACAAGAAAGTTCTTCCTAACTCATCATACATCATTGGATTTAGGACAAACACTTTCACTCTATACAGGGGAGGGAACAGGAATTGGTGGAACCTCATGGATGTCTTCAGGAACCTCCGGAAGAGGGTCTGATACTGGTATAATTGGTGTCGTGGAAGGCCCCACTCCTTCTATCCTCATTAACCTTTGTGCCCTTGGTAACTCTTCATCCTCTAGTGCCACCCTCGCGACCATTCTTGCTCTGGTAGTCGCCCTGACTACGGTCATCAATTCCTCAGCGGTCCTCTCTTCATTCTCGTTAGGATCCTCCACGAGATCCTCCTCAGCAACAATCCCTTCTGGGATAACATCCTCAACCGCAACATTCTCAATATGAATGTCATCCGGTCCCTCGTTAGGGTACTCTATCGGATTCACAATTTGATCTTCAACATGTAATAAAACATCCTCATGCTGATGCTCCTGAACCTCAGGGTTCGGTGCCCCGTTGCCCTATACGAGAACAAACTATGTTACTATCATAATATTTATAAGGGTTCCCGTAAGGGTTTTAACTGTCAGTACTATGTTTGGTAGCCCGACTATGAACTTGGTAAGAGTTCTTATTATCTTTGTGAACTTATTATCTTAACGTAACATCATCTCTAAGGTTTATAACGCTTGGCTCTGATACCATTTCTGTAACACCCCCAAATCCGGGGTCGGGGATTCGGGTTGTCACGAGTTCCATTTCTCTTATCAATACTTAATCCTAACAGTCAACCAACTACGGAGTACTGTGACCCCATAATATACACACACACACACACCACAAGTTATAGTCTCAGAGATGAATACCAAAAATAACACAAGTCATTTTATTCCACCATTATAAACCGTTACACCTTAAAAGGGTTTCTTATTAAATTTACATTTCTTTGCCATTATTACAATTCATATAGATACATAAGTCTGGTACATCAGAAGTTGAAAGTCTAGCCTATTGGTAATTTCTACCTCAGCTACAGCGGCATCAACGCTTCCTGAAAACTGCGGAACATTTCCTAACCGCTTGCGAATTGGAAGCTTGGTCCTGTTCATCTTTTCTATCTGTTGTTGTGTGATGAAAGAAGAAAGCAAGGGTGAGCAACAAGCCCACCGAAATAATATATATAATAATTAACAATGTATGAGCATTCTCATCGTACTCAAGAAAGTCATGGTTAAGAAGAAATAAACCAAGTTGATATCTTAACGCGACCCAGTCGTAAAATATTCAGTATATATATACATATATACTTTTCATAATCTTTGAAATCCTCTGACATGTATAATATACACAGAGTTCCAGTTTATAACTGTATAAAAATATCGTTGCAAGGTGATCTCATATATCTAACCTTGTCTCAATGTTTTTCTGAAAATCTTTGATATGCATAAGATAATCATTTACTAGATATAAGTTTAAAAGATGAAGTTACAAGATATCTTGGCATAAATTACAAGATAATCATATATCCAATGAATTTGGAAAGAAAAGAATTTTGGCATAAACCTGATATCTTGCTGATCAGGCAAAGATACCAATAAATAACCTTTTCTATTAGTAGATGGACGAATTCCCCACTGGTCATCACCCTGGCCGCAATAGGACCTTATTCTGGACTGCCACTCAGCCACTTACGTATTTGATGGACTCCCACTGAGCCACTTACACTTTCATGGACTCCCACTGAGCCCATTTTGCTTATGCCGACTCAATAGATGGACTTAGTTCCCGAACGTTGGGTAAGTAATCAATTCATTTACCAAAGCAACAACCTCGTTGCGAATATAGAATACACCACAGAGCCGGATCCCTCAGGTTTTGAGAGAATATTTAAATCCCCTTTAAAAGGAAGGTCTTAAATATAAAAATGAGTTTTGGGATCCGCTCTAACTTTTAAAAATCATTTTGAAGACTCGAAAACACTTTAAAGAGTGTTTGGAGTAATGCTGATTTAATGAAATAAATCAGTCCCGATATATTAGAAAATATCTGAATATTATTATTTAAATAATATTCCCATAAAGAATAATCTTTATAAAAATAATTGAAGTAGAAGTTGTAAAACTTATACTTGAAATGAATATTAAATAACCAAAGATATACTTATACAAAAGTAATATCTTTATTTGAATAATCAAAGTGAGTTTGATTATCGACACATTATTCTTTAATAAAATAAAGAATAATAATTAGTAAATAATAGGAGTCATAAGTCCTCGAATGAATATTCAAAATAATATTCATTAATAAAATAAACGGAGTCATAAGCCCCCAAATGAATTTTCAAAATAATCTTCATTAATAAAATAAACGGAGTCATAAGCCCCCGAATGAATATTCAAAATAATATTCATTAATAAAATAAATAGAGTCATAAGCCCTCGAATTAATATTCAAAATAATATTCATTAATAAAATAAACGGAGTCATAAGCCCCCGAATGAATATTCAAAATAATATTTATTAATAAAATAAAGTTATCGAATAAACCTTATTCGATTCATAGTTTTAAAAACTATATCTATATATATATAAATATATATAATATACTCGGGAACATCGACTCCCGGTTTTAGAAAAATGTCCACCTTTGGGTCCCCTATACTAAGGGTATACGTAACTACTGCTTATCTCCAGCATAAGTATTATGCAACTATAAGCATTTGAATCAACAGATATATATATCAAGATTACGAAACAGACATGCATATATACCATATCACATGCTCCAATATATCGCAAGATTTGCTAATTAACCATCATGCATCTATCACAAGATAATGCATATACGTATGTATACATCACAACAACAGTATAACGGGTAGAAAACTTGCCTGAGCAACTGGGGGTTATAAATGGCTTGGGACGAGTCCGGTAACCTATAAACAACATATAAGTTGGAATTAAACCAAGGTCACTTATAAATCTATACTTTAACCAATTTAGACTCTAACGCTCGCTTTGTGCTTAATGATTCTCTTAAGTCGCTCGAGTACCCTCGGCTCCACCATATTTAATAAATTAACCATTAAGAGTTTTAAGGCGATTCTTTCGCGAGTGCCTTACCAAATGCCTAATACACTTTACATATATGTTTCATATTCCAATTAGTCATTTTAGGTCTTTAACCTATGTTTCAAAGTAAGGCGAGGGGTAATGCTTCGTTCGCGAAACGCCGTTACTTAAAACGGTCGTTTCTCCTAAACCGTACATCGGATTCAAACGAACCACATATCAAAACGAAGCTCGTAACATGAACTATCTAATCATGGCAATGGTCAAAACCTAACAGTGAGTTCACGGGTCCTAATGTTAAGAACAAAAACAGTCTAAAGTAAATCGGGCATTACGATGGCTATGTTTACGCGATTACCCAAATTTATACCACTCCAAATCAACCCACAACCATCCCACAATCAACATCCCAACCAAACTCCATCCTTACTTCACCATAACAGCCCCAACAACTCAATATTATCAATTTATACTATTCTCAAACATGAATTTAAACTATACTTAAGTTCATTAATCAATAATCCAAGAATTAGAACTCCAAAAACATCACAAAACCAACTAACCTCTACATACACAACAATCAAGCCTCTCATGAACTATAACAACAAAACTAAACCTAATACTCAAAGTAAATTTAGGGTTTGGAGGGGTTATACCTTCCTTGGAGAGTGGAGAATCAAGTAATTAGCTTGGAATCACCCTTAAAAGTCCTTATCCAAGCTTAATCTAAACAAAAACTCAAGAACAAAAATTTTAGTTCTTGAAAAACACTATTCACCCTCTTCTTCCATGATTTTTAGGAAGAGATTGTGAATGAATTAGAAGCTCAAACTTATAGGATAGCTATATCTATGCATAAGGAGTCTTAGATAATTACCTTGCTAATTAACAAAGCTTGGAGCTAGGATTTTGACTTTTTCTTTCTTTGAAGAAGAAGAAAGCCGAGAGCTTTTGATGAAGAAAGGGAAATAACTTTGTGTTTTTGATAAAATGAATTGTTGGTTGGCTTGGTTGATTTGTTTTGTTTTGATTTATTACCTTTTACCGTGGTAACTTTTGTGTGGTTCTTAATCAACCAACAACAAACTTTTCTTTGTCATGCTTATGTCACCTTGTTATGTCACCCTCCCCCACTTGTCCTTGTAATAACCCCAATTTTTGGAATTTTTGAAACCCTTATGAATAGTGTTTTGCTGATATTGCTGAATAAGAAAACTTTTCATGCCACACTATGTAGGGGTTCTTTTATGGATATTCTGAGATTTTATGGGTACTCTATATGATATATAAGTGTATGTAAAGATCGTCAGAATCCAAATTTGAACCTTTTGATTTTTTCCCGAAAATCCACCAGATATCGAAAGAATTGAGTTTAAGGTAACAGGATAAAAAGGATTTAAATTCAAGGATTTTAATAGAGGATCATAAAAAGGAATATAATGTATTGAGAAAGGTTAAGGGAACCTAAGTAATAAGATCCCGGGTATAATCCCTCAAACGATAAACGAAAACGAAAGTTAAGCGAACCGTATAACAGATCAACGGTCATTAGCCAAATATTTAAAAGCTAAATTAGTGGGGATGATGTCATCAAACCAATGTGAAGAGGACAAAGGAGGGAGGGTGACATCACATGGTGACATAAGCATGACCAAGCAAGTGTGTTGTTGGTTGAATTAGAACCACACAAAAATTACCATGGTAAAAAGGTAACAAAACAAATCAAAATGTCAACCAACCAAGCCAACAATTCATTTTCACCAAAAACACAAAATTTTCTTCCCATTCTTCATCAAGCTCTCGGCTTTTCTTCTTTTCCAAAGAAAGAAAAATTAAAAACCTAGTTCCAAGCTTTGTTAAATTGCAAGGTAATTATCTAAGACTCCTTATGCATAGTTATGGATATCCTATAAGTTTGAGCTCCTAAATCACTCACAATCTCTTCCTAAAAATCATGGAAGAATATGGTGAATAGTGTTTTTCAAGAACTAAATTTTTTGTTCTTGAAGTTTTGTTTAGATTAAGCTTGGATAAGGACTTTAAGGGTGATTCCAAGATATTCACTTGATTCTCCACTCTCCAAGGAAGGTATAACCCCTCCAAACCCTAACTTTATTTGAGTAATTAGGTTTAGTTTTGTTGTTATAATTCATGAGAGGCTTGCTAGTTGTAAATGTAGAGATTAGTTGATTTTGTGAAGTTTTTGGAGTGGTAGTTCTTGGATTGTTGATTAATGAACTTAAGTGTAGTTTAAATTCAAGTTTAAGAATAGTATAAATTGATAATATGGAGTTCTTGGGGCTGTTATGGTGAGTTATGGATGAAATTTTGATTGGGTTGTGATTGTGGATTGATTGTGGGTTGATTTGGAGTGGTTTAAATTTGGGTAATCGCGTAAACATAGCCGTCATACTTTAGGCTGTTTTTGTTCTTAACATTAGGACCCGTGAACTCACTGCTAGGTTTTGACCGATGCCATTATTAGATAGTTTATGTTACGAGCTTCGTTTTGATATGTAGTTCGTTTGATTCCGATGTACTGTTTAGGAGAAACGGTCGTTTTAAGTAACGACGTTTCGCGAACGAATCATTAGCGCTCGACTTACTTTGAAACATAGGTTAAAGACCAAAAATGACTAATTGGAGTATGAAACAATTATGTAAAGTGTATTAGGCAGTTGGTAAGACACTCGCGAAAGAATCGCCTTAAAACTCATGATGGTTAATTTATTAAAAATGCTGGAGCCGAGGGTACTCGAGCGACTTAAGAGAATCATTAAGCGCAAAGCGAGCGTTAGAGTCTAAATTGGTGAAAGTATAGATTTATAAGTGACTTTGGTTTAATTCCAACTTATATGTTGTTTATAGGTTACCAGACTCGTCCCAAGCCATTTATAACCCCCAGTCGCTCCGGCAAGTTTTCTACCCGTTATACTGTTGTTGTGATGTATACATTTGTATATGCATTATCTTGCGATAAATGCATGATGGTTAATTAGCACATTCTTGCGATATATTGTAGCATGTGATATGGTATATATGCATGCCTGTTTCATATTTTTGACACATATATCTGTTGATTCAGTTGATAATACCTATGCTAGAGATAAGCGGTAATTGGCATATACCCTTAGTATAGGGGACCCAAAGGTGAACTTTTTCTAAAACCGGGAGTCGAGGCTCCCGAGTATAATATATATATTTTTATATATATATGAATAGTTTTCAAAACTATGAATCGAATAAGGTTTATTCGATAACTTTATTTTATTATTGAATATTATCTTGAATATTCATTCGAGGGCTTATGATCCCGTTTAATTATTATTGAATATTATTTTGAATATTCATTCGAGGGCTTATGACCCCGTTTAATTATTATTGAATATTATTTTGAATATTCATTCGAGGGCTTATGACTCTGTTTATTTTATTAATGAATATTATTTTGAATATTCCTTCGAGGACTTATGACTCCGATTATTTACTAAATAATATTCTTTATTTTATTAAAGAATAATGTGTCGATAATCAAACTTACTTTTGATTATTCAAATAAAGATATTACTTTTGTATAAGTACATCTTTGATTATTTAAGATTCATTTCAAGTATAAGTTTTACAACTTCTACTTCAATTATTTTTATAAAGATTATTCTTTATGGGAATATTATTTAAATAATAATATTCAGATATTTTCTAATATATTGGGATTGATTTATTTTATTAAATCAGCATTACTCCAAACATCCTTAAAAATGTTTGCGAGCCTTCAAAATGATTTTTAAAAGTTAGAGCGGATCCCAAAAACTCATTTTTATTTATTTAAGATCTTCCTTTCAAAGGGGATTTAAATATTCGCTCAAAACCTGAGGGAATCGGCTCTGTGGTATGTTTTATATTCGCAACAAGGTTGCTATTTTGAAAAAAAAGAGTTTTGATTACTTACCCAATACTCGGGAAGTAGAATTCTTGGAACAAGTTAATCCATTAACAGGCATCTCCTGGGAAATATCGGTGAGTTTTCCTTTCCAACTAGATACGACTTCTTTGTGGAGCCGTATCAACAAGTTTCTACTTGGGGAAAGTGGGGACGAGCTTTACGTTTCAGAGTCATGGATTTCATCTGAACTAGGAGTGGCGTAAGTGGTCGAGTGGCTCCGGCCCAGCCTAATTATATTGGCCCAAATGGCCTGGAAGTTCCGCTAAGACGGTCCATTCCTTAGGAGTCCAGTGTTCGGTTGATAAGTAAATCCGACAGGTTCTCCTCTACATGTAAAAAATGGTGGGGTTGTACTACTGCGACTGATCATCGTAAGTGGTCTTCCTGGCGCGACAAACTCCCGTAATGAGTTCATCATCCAGTTGGACAATTCTGCAACACTACCCAGAGCATTTCGATCGAAAGGCTACAAATGGGTGGTTGCCGAAGCTTTGACAAAGTCAAACAGTTATAATGGTGTTTTTATTGAATGAAGTATCTCGTAACTTCATTTTCTTAAAAAAATATATTTCA
Organism: Apium graveolens; assembly: GCF_009905375.1. Classification (NCBI taxonomy): domain Eukaryota; kingdom Viridiplantae; phylum Streptophyta; class Magnoliopsida; order Apiales; family Apiaceae; genus Apium; species Apium graveolens. The sequence continues at coordinate 208,337,500 of NC_133648.1, forward strand.
AAGATTGAATCTATTCAAGTTTTAACTTGTGGTCTCATCTATGGGATGACCTTTTGAAACCTATTATACTTTAAACAGTAGTAGTTTAAGTAGATTTCTAAAAATGGTATAAGTATAGTGAAGTAATTGGTAAATTCATCTTCCTTTAAACTTATATCCATTAAGTAATTACCTTACACTTGATAAAGGATTCTAGTAAGTTATCCATTTAGATACTGGCATTATTGTTTACACTATATATTATCTTGCGAGCTGTAATGCTCACTCTTGCTTCATTTCTTCATCACACAACAACAGTTAGGAAAGATGGCCAGACTCAAGCAGACCCAGCGCAAGCGCGTGGGAAGCGTCCCGCGTCTTCCCGTTGATATTGTAGCTGCTATAGCTGCAGAGGTAGATCTATTGGTAGATCAGGCATTCTACTTTTGGGAACCAAATATTGTATAATTATAACTTGTGGCAGATAATGGCAATTAACTGTAAATTTATCAAGTAATCATTTTGGGTTGTAATAACTTTTAAATTTTGGATTCAAGGACTTGTACTTATTTCAATTTCATCTCTGAGACTATAACGGGTTGTGGTGTGTGTTAGTGTGGGGTCATAGCATAAGGTTATTTATTATTAATTAAGTGAAGTGATATTGTAGAAAGAAAGACCGTGACGACCTGGATTCCCTACCCCGGATCTGGGGGTGTTACAGAAATGGTATCAGAGCTAAGCGTTATAAACCTCATAGATGATGTGACGTTAAGATAATAAGTTCATTAAGATAATAGGAACTCTTTCCAAGTTCATAGTTGGGCTACCTAATGTAGTACTGACAGTTAAAACCCTTATGAGAACCCTTATAAATATCGTGATAGGAGCGTAGTTCGTTATCGTATATAGTAGCGGGACTCCGAACCCTGAGGGTGAGGAGCAACAGCGCGATGATGTTTTATTACTGATTGGGGATCGGATTGTGGATCCAATGGAACACCCTAATGAGGGACCGGATGATATTCATATTAAGGATGTAGCGGTTGAGGATGTTGTCCCAGAAGGGATTGTTGTTGAGAAGGATCTCGTGGAGGATCCTAACAAGACTGAAGAGATGACCGCTGAGGAATTGATAACCATGGTTAGGGCGACTACCAGAGGTAGAATTGGCTGGTCACTGCTAGAGGTTCGTTCGAGTATGTAAAGATAGTAGCCCCTTTAACGTGGCTTACTCGTAAGGCTGAGAAGTTTGAATGGACAGAGAAATGCGAGAACAACTTTCAAGAACTGAAGCAAAGATTGGTGATGGCCCCTATGTTGGCATTGCTGGATGGAAAAAAAGGGGATTTTGTGATTTGTATTGACGCTTCGCATAAGGAATTAGGGTGCTCTTATACAGCATAACAAGGTACTCGCGTACACGTCAAGAAAATTAAGGGAATATAAAATTCGATATCCCCACCCATGAGCTTGGGCTCATGGCAATAGTTTTGCCCTAAAGATTGGAGGCACTACTTGTATGGAGAGAAGTGCGAGAATTATCTAAGCCATAAGTGCTCTAGTACATTTTCACGCAGAAAGAGCTCAACATGCGCCAAATGAGGTGGTTAGAGCTAATCAAGGATTACGATTATGAGATTCTTTATCATTCGGGGAAAGCCAATGTGGTGGCTGATGCCTTAGTAAAAAGGAGAGACTCAAGGTGATAATGTCTTTGAGAGAGTTTATAAGAGATTTTGAGAAAATGGAAATAGAAGTGAAGGTAACCGGAGCCTGTACCGAAAAGCTGTTTGAGATTGCAATACAGCCCGAATTATTGGAAAAGAACATATTGTGCCAGAAAAAGTGATGAATGAAGGTAGAGAGACAACAAATAGATAAGAGATTAATACCGAGAAAGAGGATAAGGGAATAATGAGGTATTCCTACAGAATTTGGGTTCCAAATGTTCAAGAGCTTAAATATGAGATCTTAGATGAAAGCTAGTTTGAGGAATAAGATTTAGAGCAAACCCTGAACGTGATAGTCAGGGAGGTCGCCATCAAGATAGAAGGAACCCATAACATGATGAAGTGGAAAATGAGTTTTTAAAACATGTAGGATGACCCCGATTATGGGGAGGAGGAGGGAACGTTCAGACTAAGGAAACAGAAGTCGAGTAAGGAAAGGAGACCCGAGACGGTACTCCTATACGACAATTTATGGACCTTTCTAGACAGAACTTAGACTATTATCCCCAACCACCACCCTGAGGAAACAATGCGATGAGAAATTCTTTCAGGACCTTTAGGTCACTAAGCTCTCAGAGTTCCAAGGAACAAGCTGACCCAGTCGAGGAAAGAGCCTGGCTAAAGGAAATATAGGAATCATTTGAGATTCTAAATGATTGAAGAATCACAAAGGACTGTTTTTGTCACTTACCCTCCTAAGAGAGAGGCCACCCGCTGGTGAAAGGCCAAGGAAGGCACGGAGCAAGAGATTATAATAAACTGATTTAAGTTCAGTCAATTGTTTTCGGGAAAGTACTTCCCAAGGTTATGGAAATAGTATAGAAGCTTTAGAGCCGAAACAAAGGCGGACGAGTATGATAAATTATGAATCTAAGTTGTAAAAGTTGTCAAGATTTGTTATGAGGACAAGAATCCCAGAAAGACGTGATGTTTGAAGTAAATGATTAGTGGGTTCATAAAATGATTGTAAGAGAAAGGAAAATAAAAAGAAACTGAAGTGGAAAGGAATATAAAGGCAATAAAGTTTGAGGAATGATAAGGGAGTTGGGTATGAGGAAACCCTAAAGACTCGTAGCAATAGAAATAGAAAAGTATGTAATCGTCAGGATGAGGGTGATTCACCATGAGTTAAAGTTGATGATTGAGGGAATAAGAGATACATATATTTTATCCCCTGTAAGTTGGGAGGATTCGAGGAAACCTTGAGGTAGTTCGAAGGATAAATAATGAGACGCGGATGGACCGAGGAGACAAGAAAGTAAGAAATTAGGAAAATTGGATGAAGGAAGTGACCTTCAAGAATGTGAAGTGTAAGACCGGTGGCTTGATACCCAGGAAGGGAGACGCCAGGTATGAAAGATATCCCAACATTGAGATGACTGTTGAGATAAACAACAAAAGTAAATAAGGAATTATTAAGAAGAAGTTCACGTTGAACACGACCAATATCTTCCAGAACATCCTTGTTATCGTTACCCAATTTAGGCAAGAAAAGCGGATAACCGTTATTATCTTTTGGAGGCAATATTGATTGACCTCATTTTAAATACAGATGTTATTGTGAAATTCGGCATATACCATCGAGGTGGGAATGATTGAATAAGACACCCTTATCAGGGATATATGACTTGATTTATCCATAGAAGGATGCATGTGCCTTTTTCTAAAGGTGGAATTAAGGATAGAACATCGGTAACTTAAAATGAATCCTAGGGGAATGCATAAAGGTTGGCATTTCACCCTTAATAGGGATAGTATGAGTTTTGACAATATGAATTGGAAAGGATTAAGGTAATAACTGTAATATCCGGGATATATCGTGTAATTATTTTTGCTATTATATAATTATTATGTGTGTTCAGTATCTATTCTGTGAGTTAATTGTTAAGTGTTATCTGTACTTAAATATTCAAAAATAATATTAATTGAGTATTTTAATTTTTATATATCCAAAATAGAATATAGATAATTGTCATATCTTCCTAATTATTTTTATGTTGGTTTATGGATTTATAAGAATCATATGAAATTTCTAAAATCTTTTTCCGGGTAATTAAAATCTATTTTATAAAAACGGGAACCAACCGACGTCAACCGTTGTTACGTTTTTGGAACCCGAAACTCTTTCGAGAACTCCTTCCTAAACTAATTGTAATATTCCGAGCATATTCCATGTTTCGACTTTTTCGATCCGGCGTACGGTTTGCCCTGCGCGGTTCCCAGCGCAAAATTTTTGATACAATATTCATTTCGGTAAATCAATAAAACCCGTATTTTCGATAAACGGGAGCTTTTTATTAAACTATCACAATTATCACTTCGTAATACGTGTAACCAAGCGCTGAGACCAAGACCGCAGTACAAATTGTACTGATTTGGATAATTATCCCGAAAACCGATACCGTTTGGATCAGTTTTTACAAATAAACGTACCGTTTTATATCCGGAATGATCCAACGGGATACTAATTTTCCGTAATTATAAATAGCCTTTACCCTAATTTATTTCGTATCAAAATCATTTGCAGACAGATAATTATATAATTTTCAGAGAAAAGCCCTAATAACATAAACTGTTCTAAGAATCAAACAGCAAAACGAAGGCGTTACCGATCTCTGTTTTCAAAACTTGAGTAACCAAAACGAAGGATTTGAGGTGTTCTATCAGATTCTGAGCTTTGTTTCACTGCAGAAATCAAGGTTATTTTTCTAAAAATTTATTTATTTTCGAATTTATTTTATTAAAAATATGAATTTTTGTTCGGATGATTGTTTATATGATGTGATGATTGCCTGTTGTAGAGCTTGTTTTCCTGATGATTTTCATATGTCATACGTCTGATTTGGAGTTCAATAACATGCTCAAAAGTGGGTTTAATTTTCGAATTTCAAAATTAGGGTTTATAACCCGTATGAATGTTCTTAATTGAAATTTGGGGGTTTCTTATTCTGTGATAGATTGATGTTGTGTTATAGTGGGTTGTGTTCTCTGTGAAATTTGCAATCTAGTCGTATAAGTTTCATGAACCAACGAGGTCTGTAGAGAAGGGAGTTGTGTTTTGAAGTTTTCCGATGTTCGCCGGAAACTGGAAAACTTCACGGCCAAATTCCGGCCAACTCAGGGATTGTTAGGTTGTTTTGATTGCATGATTGTATTCCTGGTAATTTGTAGATGTGATCTGGAGCTTGTGGTAAGGTGAGGAGGTCGGAATCGTGTTCTCCGGCGAACCCGACTGTTTTCCGGCGACGGGGTGTAAAATTGCAGTTTGGTCCCTGGACTTTTGGGGACGATACACTTAGGTCCCTGAAGTTTCCAGACTTTTCAAATTTAGGATTCCTGTTTATAAAATGTTTAAAAATCATATTTCCTATTTATTTTTATTATAAAAAATTCGTTTTTAATTTTTGAAAATTCTAAAAATTATTATTTTAATTCTGAAAATTATTTTTAATTCACAAATAAATCTAAATTAATTAGTTAATTAATTTCAGTTAATTTATAATTGATTAATTGGTCAATTAATTCGAAAATTAATTGATTAATTGATTTAATTAATTATTAATTGATTTTAATTAGTTATTTAATTAGATTTAATTATTTAAAAATGATTTAAAAATTCTGAAAAATAGTTTCGAGCTTTAAAATATTATTCTAAATTATTTCCAAGGCTCGATAATTATTCTAAAATTATTTCGGAGCCATAATGGGTCAACTGAACCCTGTTTATTAACCCAAAATTGATTCAACGACCCGTTTTAATTCCGAAATATGTTTTAAAAATCATTTTAAATACCAGAAAGCCTATTTATGACCCGAGACTTCTTTATAAATAATATATCATTGATTACGTGATGTATTATGTGCTATTTGTGACTTGTTAATTGACTATCGGTCTATATATTCGGTGTTTACTTGATTATTGCATAACTTTCAATCCGTTAATCGAAGGGTATATAGAAGTATGTGTTGAATAGAATTCCATGAGTAAATTATTGACAGATGCTTATGATATGTGAGCACAAGAGGCAAGACATAGGAAAGGGAAACAGGTAGTTGAGGAGTAAAACGGTTGTGATTGGAAGCGAGTGCAGTGTAGTAAGCTAATACCAGGCAAGTGTTCTGAACTTTCTCGAGATATTGTAGCACTTGATAATCCTGTGATATTGCAAGTGCTTTGAAGCACAAAAACCTAAATCCTGATTTCAGTTATTGTCCTTGAGCCATGAATCATATTCTTTCTAATCCATTGATTATTGTATACCCAAACAAGAACCACAAATCTACGATACTACTCTACAAATACATGCAAACAAAATCCTAAACACTGAACTGAATTACTTGTACATTCACTCATTGTATCCTATGCTTTGAAAGCCTAAATCTTTAAAACCCTGAATTATTGATTCCTTTGTTATCCAATTCTTTCATTACCCAGCATCCAAGCTTTTAAATTGCCTTATTGATCCTTACAAGGATTGAAACCCTTTCATTGTTAAACATTTATTGTTGTTAATGATTTCAGTTATTGTTTATTATTGCATATTCTGTTATTATGTTAGAATTGGATTGTTTTTATAAAATTGTGGACCAGATTCGTGGTCAGACCATATAATGGTCAAGTTAGGCCAATGTGTGCCTTGGATTCAGTAGTTAGAGCAATGTTGTGTACCTTGCTCGAGGTTAGTGCGTGACTGATCAGCAGCCTAACCTTGGTTTTTAAATTAAAAGTATAATATCCAATTCTAAATCATAATCCATTGTTCACTTGATATCATAACCATATTCACCTGATGATCATTATTCTCAGTTTTGTCATTGTGACTTGCTGAGCTAGTTAGCTCATTTGTGCGATGTTGTTTATATTCTTTCCAGTTAAAAAGGAACCAGTTGGTAAAGAGGATCCCCAGTCCAGCGCGAGAGCTAGGGGTTCAGATTGAGAAAGCTGAGCTAGTAGGCTTCTTTTGGAATAATTTAAGTTTGTAAAAGTTTGTAATAATGTTTAATACTCAGTTTGAGTTTGAAATAGTTGGGATTTGAACGGTTTGTAATATATTAGTGTGTTTGGCTTGTGTGCATACTTTAACCTGTTGGGTCCGTGGTGGTTGGTAAGTAGGGTCATTGCATATATTATTATTATCTTTATTATTGTTATAAGCAGGTTATAATTAAGGTGTGTGTGTGGACCCCAAACTTCTGACCCGGGTTTGGAGGGCGCCACAGGTTTGGTATCAGAGCTACAGGTTATAAGTCACTGACACAAGCCTAGGTTGACGGGAATGGGTAGAGGGATAGGATTAGAAGTAAGGTATAGGATGATAGAATGTCGAGAGGTTGAGTGTAATTGTATAACCGATATTAGTATAGTTTGCGTCGTGGTACGAGATTCTTATATTACGATATGATTTCAGATAGCAGAGATGGCCGACTCTTTTATTCCCGTATCAGCTGATCACTCAGAGCCTTCAGTTGGAGCACCAGCATCGGATCCACGTCCTGTGATTCTACCAGGATTGGCTATTCTACCTCCACCGGTGTTGCAGCCCGTACCATTACAGGCTATTCCACCTCCAGGCATGAGGCCACCTGTCAGAGGACCCCAACCAGCTGATTCAGATTCCACTGGGCATTCAGTAGCGATTGCCCCATTCCAGTCTACATTGCCCCCAGTTCCTTATTACCGGTATGAGGCTCTTCTATTGGAGCGTGATTCCTTGTTGGCTCAGATTAGAGAGTTACAACATATCATTAGGACTACAGATGTTGATCATGGTGTGAGGGAGCTTCGAGAGGAGATTCATGTGACACGGAGGGTTCTTGAGGCTAGGCTACATGGAGCTACACTACCTGGCAGAGGCCCTGATGCACTGCTGGGCTGGGCTACTGAGGTGATGGAGAATTTTGAGAGGCTGGCAGGACAAGAGTTTCCTTGGAGCTGAGTTAGAGATTTTGAGATGGAGATGCTGAGCAGTGTTGTTATGGTTATGTAGTATGGACAGTAGTGTGTAGTGTGTATCAGAAGACTTTTGAGTTATATTTATAGACTAGCGATGCTGACTAGTGAGTAGGTTGTTGTACCCTTTTTTATTTTACTTTCGAAGCGTCTTTACGCTTGTACTACCTAAAACTTTTGATCTATATATCAGTACCTTTTCCTTTCCAACACTGTCATTTACTTTATCGCACCTGTTTTACTTTACCTTATTTATTGCACCAGTATACCCTGTGATACCATGTACCCTTTTTTCCATAACTGTTTATATTCTGTAAAGAAGCATGCAATTTACTTAGTTACAACTGTTTTCAAAAAGAGATATTTCTATTTCACAAAACTTTTCTTTTATACAAAGATTTGATTCAAAAGCTAAATAAATTGATTGATTCTTTACAGAAAATGCCTCCCAGAAGAAATACCCGCACCAACACCCAGAATGAAGAAATCAACAATAATACCCAAGATGATACAAACCAGAATGTGAACCCAGGACCCATGGACCCAGCAATAGCCCAGATTCTTCAAATCTTGGCCCAACAAACAGTTCACCTGGCACAACAACAGCAGAGACAGACCAATCCCCAGGTAACTGTCAAAGCTTTTCAGGCAGTAAACCCACCAGAATTCAAGGGTTCCTTAGAGCCAATTGAAGCAAATGTGTGGTTAAAGGAAATAGAGAAGTCTTTTGCCTTGGTAAAAGTGAAAGAGGAGCAGAAGGTTGAATTTGCAAGTTACTATCTGAAGAATGAGGCCACCTATTGGTGGGAGATGGTGAAGACATTGGAAAGCACAGATGTTATTACTTGGGAAAGGTTTAAGGAATTATTTTTAGAAAAATTATTCCTCAGTTTGTTCAGGATCAAATGGAGCTGAAGTTTTTAGAATTGAAGCAAGGGAACATGTCGGTAACAGATTATGAGGGGAAGTTTGAGGAATTGTCAAGGTATGTGTAGTCGTATGTTGATACTGATAGAAAGAAATCTAAGAGATTCCAGCAAGGCTTGAAGCCATGGATCAGAGGGAAGGTAGCTATTTTCGAATTGGATACCTATGTCGGGGTTGTACAGAAAGCTATGATCGCAGAGATAGAGAGTGAGATGTTCCAGAAAGAAAAGGAAAGCAAGAAAAGGAAAGTTGAGGGAAGTGAGGGTCAGTCACAAACAGGGAAGTTTCCAAATTTTAAGAAGGGCAAGTTTCAGGCAGGGAGAAATTTTAATTTCAGGAGATAAAATGCAGGAGACGGAGGCCAGGGCAATCGTTCAGCTAATGTGAATCAGCCGAATCAGTTGAGATTAACTTTTCCGGATTGTCAAGTTTATGGAAAGAAGCATGGAGGAGTTTGTAATAAGTTGAATGTGGTATGTTTTAAATGCAACCAGAAAGGGCACTACTCGAGGGAGTGCCGAAATCAGCCAGCAAGAGAGCCAGAAAATAAGGATCAGCCTATCCGGAATCCAACAGTGAAAGTTCCAGTCATTGGATTTACATGCTTTAAATGTGTGAAGCCAGGACATATGGCCAGGGATTGCAAGACACCAACCCCAGTCAGTAATGCATTAAGGATTATGGGATCTACCCCAACAGTGAATGAGACTCTGAGGGCTAGAGTTTTTGACATGTCGGTGAAGGATGCGATCCAGGATACGGATGTCGTGGCAGGTACGCTTAATGTGAATTCTTTATGTGCCAAAGTGTTAATAGATTCGGGAGCAACTCGATCGTTTGTTTCACAAGATTTTGTTAGTAAGTTAAATTGTCCAGTTGGATATTTAAATGAAATAATGACTGTGGAATTAGCAAATCAAGAACGTGTAACTGTTAACCAAGTTTGTGGGAATTATGAGATTGAGATTTCCGGTAGTAAGTTTTGTGTAGATTTGATACCGTTTAAGTTTTGAGAATTTGACGTTATATTAGGAATGGATTGGTTATCTAAGCATGATGCTCAGATAGATTGTCGAAATAAGAAAGTAATGGTGAAAACGCCAGATGAAAGAATAGTAACGTTCAAGGGACAGAAGCAGGTAAAGAAGTTCTTAACGATGATTCAAGCCAAGAAGTTACTACGACAAGGATGTGAGCATTTCGTAGCATATGTGATCGACAGAAGTCAGGAGCCAGCAAAACTTGAAGATATTCCAGTTGTAAATGAATTTCCAGACGTATTTCCCGACGAGTTACCAGGACTTCCTCCAGATAGAGAAATTGAATTTGTAATCGACTTAGCACCTGGAACCGAACCAGTATCCAAGGCCCCGTATAGAATGGCGCCCGTCGAGATGAAAGAGTTAGCAAAGCAATTGCAAGAGCTGTTAGAGAAAGGAGTAATTAGACCCAGCGTATCCCCGTGGGGTGCACCGGTATTATTTGTCAAGAAGAAGGATGGAAGCATGAGACTGTGCATCGACTATAGGGAGCTCAACAAGTTGACGATCAAGAATAAGTATCCGTTACCCAGAATTGATGATTTGTTTGACCAATTGAAGGGAGCCAAGTATTTCTCCAAAATTGATTTAAGATCGAGATATCATCAACTTAAGATCAAACCAGAAGATATACCAAAGACAGCTTTCAGAACAAGGTATGGGCATTATGAATTTTTAGTGATGTCTTTTGGATTGACCAATGCCCCAGCAGCGTTTATGGACCTGATGAACAGAATTTTCAAGGAATATTTGGACAAGTTCGTTATAGTATTTATAGACGATATTTTGATCTATTTAAAGACGGAGGAGGATCATACGGAACATTTAAGGACAACTTTGGAGATTTTAAGGAAAAAGAAGTTATATGCTAAATTGTCGAAGTGTGAGTTTTGGCTACAGGAAGTTCAGTTCTTAGGAAACATAGTCAGTAATGAAGGGATCAAAGTGGACCCGGCAAAGATCGAGGCAATTATGAATTGGGAAAGACCGAGAACACCCACTGAGGTAAGAAGTTTCTTGGGATTGGCAGGATATTATCGACGATTCGTTCAGAATTTCTCAAGAATTGCAACACCATTGACAAAGCTTACACGAAAGAATGAAAAGTTTATATGGTATGACAAGTGCGAAGAAAGTTTTCAGGAATTAAAGCGGAGATCAATCACGGCACCTGTTTTGTCACTTCCAGACGATCAAGGGAATTTCGTAATTTATAGCGATGCTTCCTACAAAGGATTAGGATGTGTTCTTATACAGCACGATAAGGTGATTGCGTATGCGTCAAGGCAATTGAAACCACACGAACAGAAGTACCCTACTCATGATTTGGAGTTAGCAGCTATAGTTTTCGCTTTGAAGATTTGGAGACATTATTTGTATGGAGAAAAGTGTGAGATTTTCACGGATCACAAAAGTTTGAAATATATATTTACCCAGAAGGAACTTAATATGACACAAAGGAGATGGTTAGAATTGATCAAAGATTATGATTGCTCGATTAATTATCATCCCGGTAAGGCGAACGTTGTAGCAGATGCGTTAAGTCGGAAGGAAAAGTTAAATGTGTTATCCGTACCTGAAGAGATATATAAAGAATTTCAAAAATTGGAATTGGAGATTAAAATTTGCAAGCCTGAGGAAGCAAAAGTATACGGTATGATTTTTCAACCGGAGTTATTGGAGAAAATAAAGAAATGCCAGAAAGAGGTAATGGATCAAGATATAAATAGTTTGGTAGGTGAGGAATTATGCACGCAACAAGATGATCAAGGTATTCTTAGGTTTTCTTCAAGAATTTGGATTCCACCAGTAACGGAGCTGAAAAATGAAATTTTACAAGAGGCACATAGTTCAAGATATTCCATCCATCCAGGGAGTACCAAAATGTACAGAGATTTAAAGAAGAATTATTGGTGGCCAAATATGAAGAGGGAAATTGCGGAATGGGTTAGCAAATGCTATACCTGTCAGAAAGTTAAAGCGGAGCATCAGAGACCAAGTGGATTGCTACAGCCATTGGAGATTCCAGAGTGGAAGTGGGAACATATTGCCATGGATTTCATAGTTGGATTACCAAGGACAAGGGCTAATCATGATGCCGTTTGGGTTATAGTAGATAGACTTACCAAGTCAGCTCATTTTCTGCCTATAAATGAAAGATTTTCGCTCGACAAGTTAGTTCATATGTACTTGAAACAGATCGTAGTTTGTCATGGAGTTCCAGTGTCTATTGTATCTGATCGAGATCCAAATTTAATTCAAGATTTTAGAAGAGTTTTCAAGAATGTTTGGGAACAAGATTGAATATGAGTACGGCCTATCACCCCCAAACTGATGGCCAAAGTGAAAGAACGATCCAGACAATCGAGGACATGCTACGTGTTTGTGTTATTGATTTCAAAGGAAGTTGGGACGAGCATTTACCCCTAGTAGAGTTTGCTTATAACAACAGTTATCACGCCAGTATTGGGATGCCACCTTATGAAGCCCTTTATGGACGCAAATGTAGATCTCCAGTATATTGGGATGAAGTAGGAGAACGCAAAATACTCGGACCCGAATTGGTGCAGCAGACAAAGGAAGTTGTTGAAATTATCCAGAAAAGATTAATAGCCGCACAAGATCGTCAAAGGAAATATACAGACCAATCAAGAAAAGACATGGAATTTGAAGAAGGAAGCTTGGTACTATTGAAAGTATCACCATGGAAAGGACTAACGAGGTTTGGGAAGAAAGGGAAGCTAAACCCAAGATATGTCGGACCTTTTGAAATCCTAAAGCGTATTGGCAAGGTAGCTTACGAGTTGGCGTTACCTCCGCACATGGAGCACATTCATAATGTTTTTCACATATCAATGCTTAAGAAATATAATCCAGACTCCAGGCATGTAATAGAATATGAGCCAATAGAACTTCAAGCAGATTTATCATACATAGAGAGTCCGATAGAGATTCTCGAGAGAGAAAGTATTGAGAAATAAAGTGGTAAAGTTAGTAAGAGTATTGTGGAGAAACCCAAAGGTTGAAGAGTCAACCTGGGAATTAGAAAGTGATATGAGAGAAAAGTACCCTCATTTGTTTTCTTAGAGATTCTGAGGACATAATCCTTTTAAGGGGGAAGGATGTAATATCCGGGATATATCGTGTAATTATTTTTGCTATTATATAATTATTATGTGTGTTCAGTATATATTCTATGAGTTAATTGTTAAGTGTTATCTGTACTTGAATATTCAAAAATAATATTAATTGAGTATTTTAATTTTTATATGTCCAAAATAAAATATAGATAATTGTCATATCTTCCTAATTATTTTTATGTTGGTTTATGGATTTATAAGAATCATATGAAATTTCTAAAATCTTTTTCCGGGTAATTAAAATCTATTTTATAAAAACGGGAACCAACCGACGTCAACCGTTGTTACGTTTTTGGAACCCGAAACTCTTTCGAGAACTCCTTCCTAACCTAATTGTAATATTCCGAGCATATTCCATGTTTCGACTTTTTCGATCCGGCGTACGGTTTGTCCTGCGCGGGTCCCGGCGCAATATTTTCGATACAATATTCGTTTCGGTAAATCAATAAAACCCGTATTTTCGATAAACGGGAGCTTTTTATTAAACTATCACAATTATCACTTCGTAATACGTGTAACCAGGCGCTGAGACCAAGACCGCAGTACAAATTGTACTGATTTGGATAATTATCCCGAAAACCGATACCGTTTGGATCAGTTTTTACAAATAAACGTACCGTTTTATATCCGGAATGAACCAACGGGATACTAATTTTCCGTAATTATAAATAGCCTTTTACCGTATTTTATTTCATATCAAAATTATTTGCAGACAAATAATTATATAATTTTCAGAGAAAAGCCCTAATTACATAAACTGTTCTAAGAATCAAACAGCAAAACGAAGGCGTTACCGATCTCTGTTTTCAAAGCTTGAATAACCAAAACGAAGGATTTGAGGTGTTCTATCAGATTCTGAGCTTTGTTTCACTGCAGAAATCAAGGTTATTTTTCTAAAAATTTATTTATTTTCGAATTTATTTTATTAAAAATATGAATTTTTGTTCGGATGATTGTTTGTATGATGTGATGATTGCATGTTGTAGAGCTTGTTTTCCTGATGATTTTCATATGTCATACGTCTGATTTGGAGTTCAATAACATGCTCAAAAGTGGGTTTAATTTTTGAATTTCGAAATTAGGGTTTATAACCCGTATGAATGTTCTTAATTGAAATTTGGGGGTTTCTTATTCTGTGATAGATTGATGTTGTGTTATAGTGGGTTGTGTTCTCTGTGAAATTTGCAATCTAGTCGTATAAGTTTCATGAACCAACGAGGTCTGTAGAGAAGGGAGTTGTGTTTTGAAGTTTTCCGATGTTCGCCGGAAACTGGAAAACTTCACGGCCAAATTCCGGCCAACTCAGGGATTGTTAGGTTGTTTTGATTGCATGATTGTATTCCTGGTAATTTGTAGATGTGATCTGGAGCTTGTGGTAAGGTGAGGAGGTCGGAATCGTGTTCTCCGGCGAACCCGACTGTTTTCCGGCGACGGTGTGTAAAATTGCAGTTTGGTCCCTGGACTTTTGGGGACGATACACTTAGGTCCCTGAAGTTTGCAGACTTTTCAAATTTAGGATTCCTGTTTATAAAATGTTTAAAAATCATATTTCCTATTTATTTTTATTATAAAAAATTCATTTTTAATTTTTGAAAATTCTAAAAATTATTATTTTAATTCTGAAAATTATTTTTAATTCACAAATAAATCTAAATTAATTAGTTAATTAATTTCAGTTAATTTATAATTGATTAATTGGTCAATTAATTCGAAAATTAATTAATTAATTGATTTAATTAATTATTAATTGATTTTAATTAGTTATTTAATTAGATTTAATTATTTAAAAATGATTTAAAAATTCTGAAAAATAGTTTCGAGCTTTAAAATATTATTCTAAATTATTTCCAAGGCTCGATAATTATTCTAAAATTATTTCGGAGCCAGAATGGGTCAACCGAACCCTGTTTATTAACCCAAAATTGATTCAACGACCCGTTTTAATTCCGAAATATGTTTTAAAAATCATTTTAAATACCAGAAAGCCTATTTATGAACCGAGACTTCTTTATAAATAATATATCATTGATTACGTGATGTATTATGTGCTATATGTGACTTGTTAATTGACTATCGGTCTATATATTCGGTGTTTACTTGATTATTGCATAACTTTCAATCCGTTAATCGGATTTGGGTAAAACGAAGGGTAGATAGAAGTATGTGTTGAATAGAATTCCATGAGTAAATTATTGATAGATGCTTATGATATGTGAGAGCAAGAGGCAAGACATAGGAAATGGAAACAGGTAGTTGAGGAGTAAAACGGTTGTGATTGGAAGCGAGTGCAGTGTAGTAAGCTAATACCAGGCAAGTGTTCTGAACTTTCTCGAGATATTGTAGCACTTGATAATCCTGTGATATTGCAAGTGCTTTGAAGCACAGAAACCTAAATCCTGATTTCAGTTATTGTCCTTGAGCCATGAATCATATTCTTTCTAATCTATTGATTATTGTATACCCAAACAAGAACCACAAATCTACGATACTACTCTACAAATACATGCAAACAAAATCCCAAACACTGAACTGAATTACTTGTACATTCACTCATTGTATCCTATGCTTTGAAAGCCTAAATCTTTGAAACCCTGAAATGTTGATTCCTTTGTTATCCAATTCTTTCATTACCCAGCATCCAAGCTTTTAAATTGCCTTATTAATCCTTACAAGGATTGAAACCCTTTCATTGTTAAACATTTATTGTTGTTAATGATTTCGGTTATTGTTTATTATTGCATATTCTGTTATTATGTTAGAATTGGATTGTTTTTATAAAATTGTGGACCAGATTCGTGGTCAGACCATATAATGGTCAAGTTAGGCCAATGTGTGCCTTGGATTCAGTAGTTAGAGCAATGTTGTGTACCTTGCTCGGGGTTAGTGCGTGACTGATCAGCAGCCTAACCTTGGTTTTTAAATTAAAAGTATAATATCCAATTCTAAATCATAATCCATTGTTCACTTGATATCATAACCATATTCACCTGATGATCATTATTCTCAGTTTTGTCATTGTGACTTGCTGAGCTAGTTAGCTCATTTGTGCGATGTTGTTTATATTCTTTCCATTTAAAAAGGAACCAGTTGGTAAAGAGGATCCCCAGTCCAGCACGAGAGCTAGGGGTTCAGATTGAGAAAGCTGAGCTAGTAGGCTTCTTTTGGAATAATTTAAGTTTGTAAAAGTTTGTAATAATGTTTAATACTCAGTTTGAGTTTGAAATAGTTGGGATTTGAACGGTTTGTAATATATTAGTGTGTTTGGCTTGTGTGCATACTTTAACCTGTTGCGGTCCGTGGTGGTTGGTAAGTAGGGTCATTGCATATATTATTATTATCTTTATTATTGTTATAAGCAGGTTATAATTAAGGTGTGTGTGTGGACCCCAAACTTCTGACCCGGGTTTGGAGGGCGCCACAATAACAACCTGTAAGAATCAGTGGAGAAATTTTTCAGAAGTATATAGACAATGATTTTGGTATTAATAAATGGTATCTTGATACGCCCTGTATTTAGGGAATACAGGAGGAACGATTCAAGGATAACCTTAGAGGTTTTACAAGGAGAAAGGTAATATTCAAAATTCTCAAGAGTAAAAAATGTTGATAAAGGAAATATGACGTAATTATAATGATGCCAAATGGGGCACGTGTTAAACCACGAGAAAGTATGGATCGAACCAGTAAAGGTCGAAATTGTTCCGGCCAATTAGGACCTAAGATAAAAGATGTTCTAAGTATGATTGAGAGTCAGTCGTGACAGTGATTAACCTCTAAAGACTGAGGCAATAACTTATGGAAAAATGGTGATATTGTTTTTTACTCATCAGATTTTAAGGAAATTTTACTATTAGGAAAGGCTAAAGAGGTGGCCGATACTTTAAAGGTAAGAGGATAATTATAGGCTCTTGTGCCAAAGGAATACAGTGATGATGGTTAAAGTTGTGATGGTTGTATTATGGGTTGGAAGATTGACATTTCTTCTGATGACTGTGCAAGACCCAACCGTAATAGTAATTGGTAAAGGTTTAATTCGTGTAATCACCATGAGCGGGCTATCTATCTCAGAAGGTACTATCTTGAGATAAGCCAGGACCATGTTTCAAAAAGGACTAGACGAACCTTCGAGTTAAGTCTTCTATTGAAGGTATATGATTAAGAATGGTATTAACCTGCTATGGTTGCTTTGATTGATACTCTTCTGCAATTTTGTCTGCTTCATGTCATGTATGTACATCAGGATCTAGAGTGTTCTTCATGAATCATGAATGGTAATTATGTTACCTCCTTAGGAGAATTCTATACGACATGTATGGACTCCGTATGGTTAGATTAAGATTTCATGGAAAGTGAATTACGACAGTAGGTCAGTGGTGGACCATAGTAATGCAGCAATGATTCTGCGAGTAATGAGTCGATTACAACCATGAGAGTTGTATTGGAATGGATGTTGAGATTGAGTACCACTAATCGGGTCGTGGTGGTGTATAAGTTATCATTGATAGACTAATTAAGTAGATTATCTACCTATTGAATATTTATTCCTTCTTATCAATAGAGAATCGTATTACTGTACGAGGAAGGTTGGAGTGCAAGCATAGAATTCTAGTAACGGTGATGTCTAGAATGAAATCCCAGATTCGATTTTCGATGTCGAGGGAGTTTCAAAGGTGATTGTGTATAAGCTCGAGCAAGAGCATGGGTCCATAGAATGATGGATGGAATAGTAAATATTTAAGCATGTGAAATGTGATGCTATTATACTTGATGTGGATTTATATACATATATGTTTTGTTCTCCTATGTTAAACCTCTATAGTTCAGAGGTAGATTCCAAGCCAGATATTTTGTGGCAGTATATTTTATATATATACAATTCTCTTCAATTCATTATTTTCTCTCCTTTTCATTTCATATAAGCTGAGAAGAACAACCCTTCCAGAAGGGGAGGTATTGCCGAATGACTATCTATCTGTGTGGTAGAAGCCTAGTAGGATACCATCTATTGTTTAATTGCTTGTCAAGTACTAAAGGCTGGCCACCTTCTGTACTAACTATGCAATAGAACAAGTGTTCATGATCATAGTGATCTCTCAATAAATTCCTTTACTTCTATTTGATGGATCAAACTTTCGAAGATGGAAGCAGCTAAAGGAAGTAGTATCAGTACGGTGGTATTCCGATTCTAACGCGTTAGTGATACTAAGGTTGACATGGTAATTAAAAGGTTATAGAACGCTAACGAGCAAAAGTAAAACCAGTATAATATTAGGAACGGAAGGTGGTAGCGATTACGAACTGGAAAAGAATGGGTATTGAGAAGCAAAAGCTCTAATGCTAAAAGCTATAATGAGAGTCTGTGCAATAGACTTGAAAGAATTTGGAATGATCACTTAACGCGGATTGAGTTTTCTCACGATAATAGATCGTATGTTAGGTATCGAGATGTCATCTTATGAGATCTTTGAGGGAAGACAATGTCGATCTCCCTTATGTTAGGATGAAGTTGTAGAGCGTAAGATGCTCGGACCAGCAGTGGTCCAAAGGACCAAGGATATGATAGATCTAATCAGAGGACGGCTGGTAGTAGCCCAAGATGGACATGAGAAATATGTTGATTTGACACGAAAGGACAAAGAATAAGAAATAGGGGACCTAGTAATGTTAAAGGTATCCCTTGGAAAGGATTGATGAGGTTCAAAAAGAAAGGAAAGCTAAGCCTACGAATTGTTGGACCCTTTGAGGTATTAAGACGTATTAGGAAGTTAGCATATGAGCTAGCCCTACCCCCGAACATGTAGTAAGTTCATAATGTGTTCCACGTATCAATATTAAGGAAGTGTAATTTGGATGCCAGACAAATAGGGGCATATGAGCGCATAGACATGCAACCAGACGTAACCTACATGAAGCAACCAGGAAGGTTTATAGATCAAAAATGGACAAATGCTTAGGAGAAGAGTTATCAAACTAGTCAGAGTTTGATGGTAGAACCATAATGTGGGAAAATTACTTAAGAGCTAGAAAGTGAAATTCTAAGAAAGTATCCCTACTCATTTTCTATCTGATTCCGGGACGGAATCCTTTTAAGGAGGGGAGACTGTAATAACCCCAATTTTTGGAATTTTTGAAACCCTTATGAATAGTGTTTTGCTGATATTGCTAAATAAGAAAACTTTTCATGCCACACTATGTAGGGGTTCTTTTATGCATATTCTGAGATTTTATGGGTACTCTATATGATATATAAGTGTATGTAAAGATCGTCAGAATCCAAATTTGAACCTTTTGATTTTTTCCCGAAAATCCACCAGATATCGAAAGAATTGAGTATAAGGTAACAGGATAAAAAGGATTTAAATTCAAGGATTTTAATAGAGGATCATAAAAAGGAATATAATGTATTGAGAAAGGTTAACGGAACCTAAGTAATAAGATCCCGGGTATAATCCCTCAAACGATAAACGAAAATGAAAGTTAAGCGAACCGTATAACAGATCAGCGGTCATTAGCCAAATAATTAAAAGCTAATCAAAGAGATTAGTGGGGATGATGTCATCAAACCAATGAGAAGAGGACAAAGGAGGGAGGGTGACATCACATGGTGACATAAGCATGACCAAGCAAGTGTGTTGGTTGAATTAGAACCACACAAAAATTACCATGGTAAAAAGGTAACAAAACAAATCAAAATGTCAACCAACCAAGACAATAATTCATTTTCACCAAAAACACAAAATTTTCTCCCCATTCTTCATCAAGCTCTCGGCTTTTCTTCTTTTCCAAAGAAAGAAAAATCAAAAACCTAGTTTCAAGCTTTGTTAAATTGCAAGGTAATTATCTAAGACTCCTTATGCATAGTTATGGATATCCTATAAGTTTGAGCTCCTTAATCAATCACAATCTCTTCCTAAAAATCATGGAAGAAGATGGTGATTAGTGTTTTTCAAGAACTAAATTTTTTGTTCTTGAAGTTTTGTTTAGATTAAGCTTGGATAAGGACTTTAAGGGTGATTTCAAGCTATTCACTTGATTCTCCACTCTCCAAGGAAGGTATAATCCCTCCAAACCCTAACTTTATTTGAGTAATTAGGTTTAGTTTTGTTGTTATAATTCATGAGAGGCTTGCTAGTTGTAAATGTAGAGATTAGTTGATTTTGTGAAGTTTTTGGAGTGGTAGTTCTTGGATTATTGATTAATGAACTTAAGTATAGTTTAAATTCAAGTTTAAGAATAGTATAAATTGATAATATGGAGTTGTTGGGGCTGTTATGGTGATCTATGGATGGAATTTTGATTGGGTTGTGATTGTGGATTGATTGTGGGTTGATTTGGAGTGGTTTAAATTTGGGTAATCGCGTAAACATAGCCGTCATAATGTCCGATTTACTTTAGGCTATTTTTGTTCTTAACATTAGGACCCATGAACTCACTGCTAGTTTTTTACCATTGCCATGATTAGATAGTTCATGTTACGAGCTTCGTTTTGATATGTAGTTCGTTTGATTCCGATGTACGGTTTAGGAGAAACGTCCGTTTTAAGTAACGACGTTTCGCGAACGAATCATTACCCCTCACCTTACTTTGAAACATAGGTTAAAGACCAAAAAGGACTAATTGGAGTATGAAACAATTATGTAAAGTGTATTAGGCAGTTAGTAAGACACTCGTGAAAGAATCTCCTTAAAACTCGTAACGGTTAATTTATTAAAAATGGTGGAGCTGAGGGTACTCGAGCGACTTAAGAGAATCATTAAGCGCAAAGCGAGCGTTAGAGTCTAAATTGGTTAAAGTATAGATTTATAAGTGACTTTGGTTTAATTCCAACTTATATGTTGTTTATAGGTTACCAGACTCGTCCCAAGCCATTTATAACCCCCAGTCGCTCAGGCAAGTTTTCTACCCGTTATACTGTTGTTGTGATGTATACATTTGTATATGCATTATCTTGCGATAAATGCATGATGGTTAATTAGCAAATTCTTGCGATATATTGTAGCATGTGATATGGTATATATGCATGCCTGTTTCATATTCTTGACACATATATCTGTTGATTGAGTTGATAATACCTATGCTAGAGATAAGCGGTAATTGGCATATACCCTTTGTATAGGGGACCCAAAGGTGAACTTTTTCTAAAACCGGGAGTCGAGACTCCCGAGTATAATATATATATATTTTTATATATATATGAATAGTTTTCAAAACTATGAATCGAATAAGGTTTATTCGATAACTTTATTTTATTATTGAATATTATCTTGAATATTCATTCGAGGGCTTATGACCCCGTTTAATTATTATTGAATATTATTTTGAATATTCATTCGAGGGCTTATGACCCCGTTTAATTATTATTGAATATTATTTTGAATATTCATTCGAGGGCTTATGACTCCATTTATTTTATTAATGAATATTATTTTGAATATTCCTTCGAGGACTTATGACTCCGATTATTTACTAAATAATATTCTTTATTTTATTAAAGAATAATGTGTCGATATTCAAACTTACTTTTGATTATTCAGATAAAGATATTACTTTCGTATAAGTACATCTTTGATTATTTAAGATTCATTGCAAGTATAAGTTGTACAACTTCTACTTCAATTATTTTTATAAAGATTATTCTTTATGGGAATATTATTTAAATAATAATATTCAGATATTTTCTAATATATTGGGACTGATTTATTTTATTAAATCAGCATTACTCCAAACATTCTTAAAAATGTTTGCGAGCCTTCAAAATGATTTTTAAAAGTTAGAGCGGATCCCAAAAACTCATTTTTGTTTATTTAAGATCTTCCTTTCAAAGGGGATTTAAATATTCGCTCAAAACCTGAAGGATCCGGCTCTGTGGTATGTTTTATATTCGCAACAAGGTTGCTATTTTGAAAAAAAAGAGTTTTGATTACTTACCCAATACTCGGGAAGTAGAATTCTTGGAACAAGTTAATCCATTAACAGGCATCGCCTGGGAAATATCGGTGAGTTTTCCTTTCCAACTAGATACGACTTCTTAGTGGAGCCGTATCAACAAGTTTCTACTTGGGGAAAGTGGGGACGAGCTTTACGTTTCAGAGTCATGGATTTCATCTGAACTAGGAGTGGCGTAAGTGGTCGAGTGGCGCCAGCCCAGCCTAATTATATTGGCCCAAATGGCCTAGAAGTTCCGCTAAGACGGTCCATTCCTTAGGAGTGCAGTGTTCGGTTGACAAGTAAATCCGACAAGTTCTCCTATACATGTAGAAAATGGTGGGGTTGTACTACTACGACTGATCATCGTAAGTGGTCTTCCTGGCGCGACAAACTCCCGTAATGAGTTCATCATCCAGTTGGACAATTCTGCAACACTACCCAGAGCATTTCGGTCGAAAGGCTACGAATGGGTGGTTGCCGAAGCTTTGACAAAGTCAAACAGTTATAATGGTGTTTCCATTGAATGAAGTATCTTGTAACTTCATTTCCTTAAAAAAATATATTTCAAAGATTGAATCTATTCAAGTTTTAACTTGTGGTCTCATCTATGGGATGACCTTTTGAAACTTATTATACTTTGAACAGTAGTAGTTCAAGTAGATTTCTAAAAATGGTATAAGTATAGTGAAGTAATTGGTAAATTCATCTTCCTTTAAACTTATATCCAGTAAGTAATTACCTTACACTTGATAAAGGATTCTAGTAAGTTATCCATTTAGATACTTGCATTATTGTTTACACTATATATTATCTTGCGAGCTGTAATGCTCACTCTTGCTTCATTTCTTCATCACACAACAACAGTTAGGAAAGATGGCCAGACTCAAGCAGACCCAGCGCAAGCGCGTGGGAAGCGTCCCGTGTCTTCCCGTTGATATTGTAGCTGCTATAGCTGCAGAGGTAGATCTATTGGTAGATCAGGCATTCTACTTTTGGGAACCAAATAATGTATAATTATAACTTGTGACAGATAATGGCAATTAACTGTAAATTTATCAAGTAATCATTTTGGGTTGTAATAACTTTTAAATTGTGGATTCAAGGACTTGTACTTATTTCAATTTCATCTCTGAGACTATAACGGGTTGTGGTGTGTGTTAGTGTGGGGTCATAGCATAAGGTTATTTATTATTAATTAAGTGAAGTGATATTGTGGAAAGAAATACCGTGATGACCCGGATTCCCGACCCCGGATCTGGGGGTGTTACAGTCCTCCTCTTATTGGTTTGATGACATCATCATCCCTAACCTCCTTGATAAACTCTTAATTGCTTGCCTAATGACCGCTGATCTATTGTGCGGTTAGCTTCACTTTCGTTTTCGTTTATCGTTTGATCGATCATACCCGGGATCTTATTACTTAGGTTTCCTTAACCTTTCTCAATACATTATATTCCTTATATGATCCTCTCTTATAATCCTTGAATTTAAATCCTTTTTATTCTGTTACCTTATACTCAATTCTTTCTGTATCTGGTAGATTTCCGGGAAAAATCAAAGTGTTCGGATTTGGATTCTGACGATCTTTACATACAATTATATACCACATAGAGTACTAATAATATCCCAGAAGATCAATAAAAGAACCCCTACATAGTGTGGCATGAAAAGTTTTCTTATTCAGCATAATCAGCAAAACACTATTCATAAGGGTTTCAAAAATTCCAAAAATTGGGGTTATTACATATCTGATACCTGGAAACCATTTATGATACTTGTTGGACATTTTTAGCTCACTCTTGCTTTGTGAACTCTTATTTCTTTCAGTATCAAATGAGGACAAGAGTAAATAACTTTTAATAGACAGCAAAAGTGGAGAGATTCCAGCTGAAGGAATTTGGAGGTGTCAGAGTAAATAATACGAGGAAGTTAGTAAAGAGGTAATAAAATTGTATTTAGTTATTGTAATGTTAGAAGGTTAGATTCTTGTTTCATACCGTAACCTGTAAGCGATTTGGAATAATGAGGGGTTATCTGTATATTTGTTTTAATATACAGGATTGTATTTTTTAAAGTTATTTAGTGACACCCAATCCTGACCGCAGATTTTGGGATGTTATAGTTGGTTTGGAGTGAAGGCCCAAGGTGGAAATACCTTATTCCCACCAAAGCACCCGAGAGTCACCATTAGAGTTGCCTTTGGTGATATTAGAGAAGTGCATTGCATTTTTGTGTCTTTTAAGTGAGGCCTTGATGTCAAACCAATTGCTAAAGTTAGATTAAGGTCATAAGAAGTCATAGAAGTCAGAATATAGCAAAGGCCCAAGGTAGAAATCCATATTTTTGCCAAGGTACACAAGTGGTGCCAAGGTATGCATTTAGGTAAGCTAAGTAGGGTGCATTGCATTTGTAAGTCTTGTGAGATGAGGCACAAGTGTGCCTTACTAAATTACAGTTATGTTGGTGTCTATAAAGGAGGATTATGAGTAACAGTCTTGATAATTATTTGTTAAATGGATAATTTCTTGAGTGATTAGGATCTAAGTGTACTATTGTCATGTCATTCCTTGCTATGTGTCATGTGGATTATGTGAAGCATATATTACTTGAAATTAATTGTGTTTAAATGTGTATATATATATGTGTGTGTGTGTGTGTATAGTATACACGAAAGGGTAGTTAGCAAGAGTTGTGAAAAGGATACTATTTATTATAGGTTTAAGTAGGAGGCCAGGAAAGGAGCCCTTAGATGATTCCATTCAAGTACTCAGTAAGCATAGTCCAGGAAAGTGAACTCTCAACTTACTTCAATAATTCTGTTTCTTGTGATTGATTACCCTGTGAATGCATAACTACAGTTTCAATAAGATTGATTAGACCCTGATATCACACAATGATTAGATCTTAAATTTATTTTATCACTTTCATACTTGAATTGATCCATTTTCAACACATATTACCTCATACCCATGTGAATATCCTACAATAATTCTTCAATATATCAAGTGAAACCTAAAACCCTTTTACATTAGATTCATTTCCTTTGGAAACCCAAACACTGATATCATCCTCTCATTTGAACTTTCTCAATATCAACCCTTGTTATCTTGTCCTTGATCAAGAACCCTTTTAAATTAAAATGAGTTATTAAAAAGGAATTGAATGATATGTTTTGATAAGACTGAGGCTCCAGTCATTGTTATAGTTTTAAAACCTCAGTAGTGGGGAGCATGATGGTTTTATATGTCCAATGTGTGTCGAGGATCCTCAAAGGTTGTGAATCACTTGTTATGTGGTTCGGAGGTTTAATGTGGGATAATCACCCCTCATTTCTCATAGCGGTGTGTGATTTCAATTCCTTACACTTATTAAAATCATGAACTTTTACTTGAAATTTCATATTATTGATTTACCTCCTGTTATTATTTTATTGAGCATATGATGAACTATTATACCCTATTATTCACTTGATGAGCGTTTTGCTCATTAATATTGTTATTGATGTTATCCCTTTAGTGAAACCCGGAGATGGTTTGTTTCAAGAAACCGCGCGTAAGACTTCTGGGGACTCGGGGTATGCCTACCGTTAGATGTTGGAGCAGGTAGGGAACTAGTAGTTCCCTAATGGTTGTAAACCTTGGGTTTAAAATTTGGTAGTAATTTGGCTTAAGATGTTTTTGGTCTGTATTAATTAAGATGTTAGATGTTGTTCAAATTCATTCCTGTGGATTCGGGGATTGTGGTTAAGGGTTGTAACCTTAATAATCTATCTTTTGTAGTACTTTACTGTTTAATCTACATTATACATATTTATGCTAGTTAGTATTGTGGGTCCGTCACAGTCTTTATACTGAATAAATAATAAAACCAAGTACGAAACAAGAGTAAGGTTCACGAATAAGAAAAGTAGCATCCAAGTTACAACTTAGAACAAAGATTCACAAGTAAAAACAAGATCTTCTTCGTCTTCGTTGAATCGTGCTAACACGGTCTTCTTACGGCTCTTCTTGTGCTCTGGTGTATCCGTCTCTCTACAAAATGTCCTTTATTTAAGTATATATAGCAGCCCATGCAAGATAGAAGTCCTCCATTTGTAAATCAATTAGAATTAGGATTCTGGAATCCCGACACGGCGCGGGCGCGCGCTTCATCAGCGTGGGCGCGCTGGCTTTTTTGACAAATAGGCCCGACCGCGGGCTAGACTAGCGCGGTCGCGCTGTGCTTCTGGAAAAACTGCTGAATTTCTTCAATTTCCGCTGCAATCGAGTTGGTTTTCGGAGCATTATTCTTTGGACATCATCCTAACACCATATTAAAACCCAACATAATACTAATTCACCTGATTCTTAGAATAATGCCTGAAATGCAAAAATACTAGAAAACAAATTAAAATACCAATAACTTGAGCACATTGACACCAATTCGAAGCTTTACGGAGCGTAATAAAATGTCATAAATGCCACTCAACATACCCCCAAACTTGAATTGATGCTTGTCCTCAATCATAAACATACTCAAAGAACAAGAAATAAAAATGCATGAATGCAACGATTCCCAATAGAATAATTAAACCAATCAACAAGCAACATCTCAACAAATGCAGTTATTCGCATAAGATCAATCAAACCTCACAAATCAATCTACAAACCAGAGACTATTTTTTGTTATATTAAATGAGTATTATATGTTTTATGATATCGTAAATTATGATTGTTCATAAAATGTTATCAGTTGTGTGCTATATATATATTCAGTGTGGTTCGGGATATTTTCCGGCTATTTTATTACGCGTTAAATGGGTTTATACTGAATATTATGTTATCAAGAATCAATTTTAATAGCCATTATTGCGTGTAGGGCATTTAGTCTTATTTCACGTAATACGGTACTTACTATATTGATTTTTGGAACATCTAATTAATTTAGAAAATGTTTTTTCGTAAAAAACGAAAGGGCCGAGCCCCTACCAGGACGCTAAAGCCCACAAAAATCATATTTTCATTTTTGTAAAATTATGGTACTGCCAAATATTCAATATTTTGGCATTTTTGGATTATTCGTAATCTTTGGGGAACCTTGGCATAATTTTTGTATTTATTAAATTAAAAATTATACCCAATTAATTATTAATTTTGGGCTAATTATTTTTATTAAATGATATAATTATTGCCCAAATAATTTTGGGGATATTATATTTGTAATTATACATAGAATTTAATTATTAATTAATTATATAAAAATCAGAAAAATATATAAAAATTCAGAAAATTCTCTGAAATTAGGGTTAGGGTTTCAGATTGTGTTATTGGAATCAATCAATGATTTTGAGGTGATCTGGAATGCAAAGGTGGTCGTGTTTGTAGTCAATCTGAAACTATTGAGAGCCTCTATCAGATTATGTCATCAAACCATATATGAGAGAGGTAAAATTTCAAATTTGATTTTTAGGGTTTATGTTCAAATTAGGGTTTTTTATTCTAGGGCTATGGTTTGTTTTGATGATTGGAATAACTTCCTGATGTGATTTGCAATCGATTCTGTTATGGATTAAAACTAGGTCGTATTTATTGCTAGGGTTCGTGAGCTTCGAGGCTCGATTTAATTGCTCTCGTGTCTCGTATCTCAATATGCCTTTCACAAGATGCCTACGTACCTTGTTGTTGGCCAAGGATCAAGTCAGTAAACGTAGTTCTGATTTGTGAGGTGAGACCACTATATAGGCATGAGATGTCTTTGAATTAGGTTAAGGTTAGGAGACTTGGTGGACAAGCCTTAGATTTATAGTGGATTTTGGAGTCCTATAATGCAGGAAATTATTTCCATATCTCATGAGATTTCTTGGAGGCCAATCTCCAAGGAGTTGTGTCCTTATTTATCCCATATAAATTAATTACAAAATTAATAAATATTCAGAGTTTTGGGCCCTTTATAATGGGCTTTATTGTCGGCCTAAACCGAGCATAATTAATATGACATTAATTACACAACCAGAGTTTATTTTATTCCCTGTCATTTCCCCCTAACTTCTGGAAAATTGTAAAAAATTTCACAGAAGTTAAGTTCATTTAATCCCTTACAAGGTATCATTTTCTGCGTAAAGTGTGGAGCGAACTACACATTTACAATGATTTTCCTTATACGTGGCTTTAGGATATCTTTTGGAACTTCCCTATTTTACTTAACTTATTCTTCTCTTTTAGAAATTTTATTGTATTTTTCCTTAGTTTCCAGGAATTTTTACTTAATTTCTCGAAATTTCCCTTCATTTCTGGATTTCCTTTTATTTCTTGAATTTTGCCTTAATTTCTTGAATTTTCCCTTAATTTATGGAATTTTCCCTTAATTTCTAGAATTTATTTCAGAAATTCTCATTTTTATGAATTTTTTAGAAAATCTTCCTTTTTTCTTTTTCTTTCTTTTTTTCTTTTATAGAACTTCGACCATGACTCCATTCGACCAGGATCCTGGTCGTGGGGTTGTAGGTCAGGATTTTTTCGGTCAGGATCCTGACCAATTTTCGGTCAGGATATTTTCTGCCACTTTTATGACCGAATTTAGCGTTCATTTATCCTGGTCGTGGGGCCTCTGGGGCAGGATTTTCGGTCAGGATTTTTGCTATTTTTTTACCGACTTAAGGTCTCAAATGCCCTGATAGTGGATTTTTCGTCAGCCTTATTTCAATTAGGAATCCTGAGCAATTTAGGTCAGGATTTTAGCCTTTGACCCGATTTTTGACCGAATTAAGGTTCAATATTTCCTGATCGTGAGATTTTCGGTTAGGAACTTTTTGACCGAGAATCCTGACCAATTTTAGGTCATGATTTTATTTGTTGACCTGATTTCTGACCGAGTTAAGGTTCAATATTTCCTGATCGTGAGATTTTCGGTCAAGAACTTTTCGACCAGGAATCCTGACTGATTTTAGGTCAGGATTTTATCTGTTGACCTGATTTTTGACCAAATTAAGGTCCCGTATCTCCTGGGCGTGAGTTTTTCGACCATGGATTTTTTATTAGGTTCCTGATTGAATTAGGTTAAAAAATTAACCTTACTGGGCTTTTTTTTACCCAAACTTTTTTAAACCAACTTCTCTAATTGGGCCTATTGGGCCTTTCTTTCTTTGGAATTTTCTAAGCTATAAGCCCCTAAGTTGGGCTTTTGATTGGGCCTGCTTACTGGGCTTTTGCCTTGGCCATTTTCTCCATTCTTCCATAATATTCTGGAACTTTTCCTTATTATTTTTTTTAATTTCATTTTTATTTTTTATACTTTTTTGAAAACCATAGAAACTTCTAGAATTGGGCCTTTTTTCTGGGCTAGGCTGTTGACCGGTTATAACCGGTTGAAATGCCCTTTTACTGGCCCAATTACTGGTTGGGGAGTCTTATATATATGTGGGGGTGAAGTGAGGTTATCTCACACTTTCACTCTCAAGTTTCTAAACATCAACCTCACTTCTCCCTCCCTCATCTTCCCATATCTCTTCAATCTTTCCGGTGATCAGCCCATTTTTCGGCCTCATTTTCTGGGTTTGTGTTTGAAGTTCACTTGAATCTTCATCTTCTTCCTCTAGCTTCCAGTTTCGAGCTTTCTTCTCATCTCCATCAATGGCTGACAAGAGCGTAGAAAGGGCGGCATACGGATATCATAAGTATCTATCAATACTCATTCTCACTTTATTCTATTCATTACAAGCTTCTATCTACCCTTCATTTCATCCAAATCCGGCGTACGGATTGAAAGTTACGATAAAACCGTCAAACAGTAAACACATAAGCATATTATACATCAATCAGATCACATATAGCACGTAACAAGTAAGGTATTTGATAAAAATGATTTTTCAAAAAAGATTCGGCGTTAAAATGATTTTTCGGGTATTTAATACCAATTTTTGAACATTTTTCGGAATTAAAATGGGTCAACGAATCATTTTATAAACAATTAACAGGGCTCCAATACTCGAATCTGACTTTAAAATCATTTAATAATAAATATCGAGCCTTGAACATAATTTAAAATAATATTTTGAAGCTCGAAACTATTTTTCGAAATTTTTAAATCAAAAAAAATAAATAAATGTAATTGAATAATAAATTAAAATTAATTAATAACTAATTAATTCAATTAATCAATTAATATTTAAATTAATTGACCAATTAAATAATTAATTAAATAATTCAGATTTATTTTTGAATTAAATATAATTCTCAGAATTAAAAATAATGATTTTTGAAATTTTAAATAGTTAAAAACAATTTTATGAAAATAAAATAAAAAGAGAATACTATTTTTATAAGTTTTCGAAACAGAAATCTCATTTTTATAATTTCTGAAAATTTCAGGGACGAAAATGCAAATTTTGGAAAAACAGGGGGCCAAACAACAATTATGTTGTCTTCCCAGAAACTGCAGATCACTTCCTCTCAGTGCCAACAACCACTTCATGCAATTAGTTTTTGCAAACAATCAACAGGTTGGCCGGATTTTTGGCCGAAAAACAAGAACGCCGCCGATACCTCAATTTTTTTATTTTTTTTATCGTAGGTAACCTACAGCCGCTACGCTTCGGGTGCGCACTAGGTAAACTCTACGGGCTCACGGAATAGCTTGCAAACCACGTGAACCAAGATAAACTGCATTTATGTGACATGCTCTGGCTCAGGAGGCATAATCATAAATTCTCCGCCCGTGGGATTCGAACCTGTGACCAAGAGGATAGTTATCCCCTCTTTTTCCGGCGAGCTCGGATTACTTACCCTCTATTCAACCCACTTATACCAATCGATTGCTCTTTTAACGATCTATTTAATGATATAAACGAATTCAACTCGCAACCCTTGAATAAAAAACGCCCAAAAATCAATTAAGAACATTCATACTCATATAAACCCTAATTTTATTATTTCGAATATCAAAGACAATTTTCTATATGTTATTGAACTCCAAATTCGACATATGATATACCAAAATGATCAGAATTAAATTATCTACAACACACAAGCATCAAATGACACAAACAACATCAAAATCAAAAATTCATATTTAAAACCAAGTTAATTCGAATTTAATAAAAAATATAGGATAATGCCTATGATTTCTGCAGTGAAATTGATTGTAGAATCTGAAAGTACTCTTTACAAGATTTGGTTTAACTACTCACATGCTTGATATCAATTTCGAAAATGCCTTCATTTTTAGGTTTGATTCTCAAGAATGTCATGCCCCCAACTCAAACAGCAAATTAAATATAATTATTACAACGCTTTAAAGAGAAGTAAACATAACCAACTCCAAGATCTTACAGTTTAGGGTTTGGAACAGCCCAACACAACCATCTATTACAACTGATTTTAAATAGCGAGTCCTCACACAAAACTACTATCTCTTATTCTACCTGAGCTCAAACATAAGCATCAGCATCACAGGTCTTACGGGCAGTTTGCTTGAATCTAACCATAGCTGCTAGCTGTAATATCAGGGTAAAGCAAGGAGTGAGCCAAATGCTCAACAAGTGCTAACAGTACGATACAAAACATAAATCGAGATATACATTAAATAATGGCAATGGAAAGACATAACCAATGATAACGAGGGATAAAACTATGGGTGATGGCATCATTTTTGCTTGTATCAAAACAATTTCAAAATCATGTCTTAATCAAAATCATTTTATGACGCTACGGATTACAGCCGATGATCAGCCGCGAAGTAATCCCGAACCTCGCTGGGTTCTAAAACATTAATGGGAATCCCTAGGCAACTTTTAAGCCTAATATAAGTGTGGAAAGGACTCACGTCTCAGTCCAGATCCACCATTCAAAGAAAACATTTATCCCCCTTTGGGACTGAAAACCCACATTTTATTTATTTCAAAAACTGATGCCAAATTATAACAAAATCTCTTTTTACAGTAAACATTTTTATCAAGGTATTATAGATCAACTCGAAACACGGGAAATATGGTACTAAATCTCAAGGCCATGATTCACAAAATTATACTCTATTAAAGTAATTGAATGGTTTTCATATATCAAAGATTTACACAAGGGGATTTAGTGAGGCTATTGGATATTATAAAAGGGTAATGCCAAATTGGGCTTTAAGCAATGGTTTCTCATCAAGGTTCAAGTGCTGGATCATCAAGAATGTAAGCTTGATGAATACTAAGGGTGTTAAGGTATGCAGAAATGATCTTTAGCTCAGGATATATATATCAGAATTGTCAAGCTTTAGGATAAGAAAGAGGGTATCAATCAATGAGGAATCACGTTGGTAAGTATCTGACTATCAGAGTTCAAGGTAAGGTTCTATAGGGGTTTAAGTATCAGGATGAGATATTAATACTTAGGAATCATTAACATGTTAATCAAGAGGATCAATCAAGTAATATAACAACTCTTTATTTTATCATGGCATTCAACTATCATGAAAAGACTTTTGAACTACTTGCAATACATACTCGAGGGTTCATGGCATCTCTATATAATTCAAAGATAAATATAAGATACGCTTGATTTAATATATTAAATGACACAGGATAGTTGTAGCAATGTATGAACTATTAGCAGTAAATACGAAGGTCAAGTTGAATCACTTGCCTTGAGAAAGGCTGGTCTGGTCTGACTGGTAGGAGCAACTGGAGCTTCACTCGACCTTTATGGCAAGTTTTCCCTCGTCTCGAGATCCTATATAAATAATAATAATCCTCATTATAATATATTCTCACCAACTTAACCTATTTATAACCCGAAATTAAACACGGATGGCACTTAGGCCTATATGCAATTAATTTTATATTCACTTTTAAATTACAATTGTACACACATAGCCACATAATCATATATCATATATTAATACCAAATAACACCATATACACCATAATGCAACACTAGGCTTGGATGATCTCGACTCACAACTTGAGTCACTTGGTCGCTAAACTAGATAAAGTCTTCTAATTTTGGCTTCCTAACTCGACGTGCCTTTACTAAACTATCCAAAACCTATTGACCCTCGCCTGTGCCTTTTTCTCTACTGACCAAAACTCACATTTGGAAAACTTGGCATACAACTTCTATTGCCGGAGTATCTCCAATGTTATCCATAGGTGCTGCTTATGTTCTTCTTCCGACTTAGAATAGATAAGGATGTCATCAATGAATACCACTACGAACTTGTCCAAATACTTTTTAAATACCAGATTCATCAGATCCATAAATGCGGCCGGGGCATTAGTCAATCCAAAAGGCATCACTAAGAATTCATAATGTCTGTATCTGGTCCTGAATGCTGTCTTGGAAATATCTTCTTCCTTGATCTTTAATTGGTGGTATCCTGATCTCAAGTCAATCTTTGAAAAGCACTTTGCTCCCTTCAGCTGATCAAATAGGTCATCTATTCTTGGTAGCGGGTAGCGGTTCCTAATCGTTACCTTGTTCAACTCCCGATAATCTATACATAGCCGCATACTTCCATCTTTCTTCTTTACAAACAGAACAGGTGCTCCCCATGGCGATGTACTTGGCCGTATCACTCCTTTGTCCAACAATTCTTGTAGCTGGCTCACCAATTCTTTCATTTCTGCTGGTACCATCCTATATGGGGCCTTTGAAACTGGTTATGTGCCCGGAGCAAGGTTGATCTCGAACTCAATTTGTCGATCTGGCGGGAAGCCCGGTAGTTCATCTGGAAACACATCTGGGAACTCGTTAACTACGGGGATATCTTCTATGCTGGGGTTGCCCTTTTCTGAATCCATTACATATGTTAGGAACGACTCACAACTTTTCTAAGTAGCTTCTTAGCTTGAATGATTGTAAGAAACAGTTGCTCTTGCCTCTGTCCCTTAAATACTACCTTCTCTCCACTCTTCGTCTTTAAATACACTTTCTTGGTCTTACAATTAATCTGGGCATTATTCTTCCCTAACCAATCCATACCTAAAATTATATCGAACTCTCCCAACTTGAAGAGTATCAAGTCGGCTGAAAACTTATGCCCCGAAATATCAATCTCACACTTCAGACATAATTGATTCACATGAATCTTCTCTTGGTTCACAATTACCACATTTATGACCTCGCTCATAATCATTTTATCACATTAAAGTTTATCAACAAAAGTTTCTGATATGAAAGATCTCGTTGCTCCTGAATCAATCAATACTTTAGATTTGACATTATTTAGTAAAAGTGTACCTGCTATCACCACAGAGTTCTGAACAGCGTCCTTCATTTTCAAACCGAATGTCCTTGTTGTTGCTTACGGAGTTGTTGTAGGTGGTGGAGGTAATGCCAATACCTCGGCTGACACGCTTGCACTGGTACTTGCCACATTCATTAGAGCTTTGACTGGTCCGGTTGTCTTGCACTCCCTTGCTATGTGTCCAGTCTTTCCACAATTGTAACATATAACTCCTGGCTTCGGCATCTTACACTCATTTTCCAAATGTCCTTTCTGGTTGCACCTATAGCATGTCATGCTCAGCTTATTACACACTCCGGGGTGCCTTCTTCGACAATGCTTGCATTCCGGTCTCTGGAATATGTTTTCTCCAACTTGCCCTTGACTTGTCTGGTTGTTCCCTCTCGATTCTTGTGTTTTGCCCAAATTCCCTTTCTTTTGAAAATTTCCGCCCTTATGGAATCCAATCCTCTTTACATTCCGATCTTGTGAATTTCCGGCTTCTGACTTTTCTCCATAAAATGGAACCTTTATCTTCTTGTTATCCCTTTCCTTTCTGGACTGCATCCCATTATTCTCAATCAGAGCAGCTTTCTGTACTACTCCCGCATAAGTATCAAGCTCAAATATAGCCACTCTATCTCTGATCCAAGGCTCTAATCCTTGTTAAAATCTCTTCGCTTTTTCCTCCTCACTGCTGGTATACTTCATCACAAACCTTGACAACTCTGTGAATTTCTTCTCATACTCCAGTACAGTCATGTTCCCTTGCTTCAACTCAAGAAATTTAAGCTCCATCTGATTCTGCATGTACTTAGGGTAATACTTTTCCAGAAATAACTTCTTAAATCTTTCCCAAGAAACTTGCTGAGTTGCTTCCATAGCTTTTACTGATTCCCACCAATAGATGACTTCACCCTTCAAGAAGTAAGTAGCATATGGCATCTTCTGATCGTCTCCTAACTGTACCACCTCAAAAGCCCTTTCCATTTCCTTAATCCATGTGTTAGCTATTACTGGATCAGTGGTATCATGAAATGCAGGTGGATTCATATTCTGAAAAGCCTTGAAAGTGACAACTTGTCGAGGTGGTATTGGTGGATCAGGTGGTTGGTGTGGTTCACGGTTATCTTGGTTTTCAAATTGTTGTTGAAGAGTTAGTTGTTGTTGAGCTATAGTGTTGGTTTGCTGTTGCAAGGTTTCCAGTAATCGAAGAATATTTGGGTCTGTGGTGGATGTGGTTGTTGGGTTCTTCTTTTTGGGTGGCATGATCCTGAAATAAGAGTTATATCAAAATAGGTATGAATAATGAAATAATTCGAGTGTATCGCATGGCATTCTTATTTACTTATGAGGTCAAGTTTCAAATTAAACAGATATGGTGATGCATATAAAGGCGTAAAATAACAGTGGAGAGCAAATGGAACAATAGTGCATAATAATTAAAATTTTAAAGTCACAATACATCGGGATTAGGACAAAGTCTGATTCTAGGAATAACATGCTTATTTAAAGGAAACAATTGGGAATTCTACGAAGTCTGATAATACAACAACATGGAAGGTAGATAATGGAAAGAACTAAGGCTCCACTCTATCGGAATGGGGCTTGGTAGTCTTCTCCTTTCGAAGCGTCTTCACAATGCTCTGGAGCTCATCCGCCACCATATAGACGATATACTGGCTGGTGCGGTCTCGGTGCGATGGCATCTCCTCAAGCTTAGTGTTGACGTACTGAACCAAAGTCTCAAGTCTCTCAGTCATCTGCTCTTTAGGCTTCCCTTCATAGTTTCGGCTGTCTGGGTACACGTTCTTCAGTCGGTCTATCTGTTGGTCGTACTTGCCCTGAAGCATGTCAAAATCGCGCTTCAACTCAGCATATACGGAGAAAGCAATAGTGTCGTCCGACCCAGAGGATGATGAGGAATGCGCCCTTTACTGACAAACCAATAAGAGGGGTATTAATAATAATAAATTTACTTAACCTACTCTCTCGCATATTATCTATAACCTATACTTATATCCTATAACCTATTTGGGCTATTCAGGGACTCTAAACCGTAGCTCTGATACCAAAACCTGTCACACCCCCAACTTAACAAACAAAATAAATAACTATTACAATATTTAAAAGGAAGTAGACATAACTGAATCCAAGATCTTACAGTTTAGGGTTTGGAACAGCCCAACACTACCATCTATTACAATTGATTTTTTTTTATATCGAGTCCTCACACAAAACTATCTCTTATTCTACCTGAGCTCGGACATACGCATCGGCATCACAGGTCTTACGTGCTGTCTACTTGAATCTAACCATAGCTGCTAGCTGTAATATCAGGGTAAAGCAAGGAGTGAGCCAAATGCTCAACAAGTGCTAAACAGTACGATATGAAACATAAATCGAGATATAAATTAAAGAATGACAATGCGAAGATATAACTAATAATAACAAGAAATGCAATTTTGGGTGATGGCATCATTTGCTTGAATCAATACATTTTCCAAATCATAACTTAGTCAAAATTATTTTATGACGCTACGGATTACAGCCGGTGATCAGCCGTGAAGTAATCCCGAACCTCGCTGGGTTCTAAAACATTAATGGGATCCCTAGGCAACTTTTAAGCCTACAACATAAGTGTGGAAGGGACTCGCGTCTCAGTCCAGATCCACCATTCAAAGAAAACATTTATCGCCCTTTGGGACTGAAAATCCACATTTTAATCATTTCAAAAACTAATGCCGATTTATAATAAAATCTCTTAAATAGTAAGCATTTTTATTAAGGGATTATAGATCAACTTTGAAACACTGGGAATATGTCACCAAATTTCAGGGCCATGATCCACTAGACTTCACTATATTAGGGTAATTGAAAGGATTCCATATTCAAGAACTTTGACAAGGAGATTTAGCAAGGCTCTTGGATAATATGAAAGATTAATGCCAAACTAGGCTTAAAGCAATGGTTTTCGACAAGGTACAAGTACTAGAACATCAAGAAGATAAGCTTCATGAATACTAGGGGTGTTAAGTTATGAAGAAATGATTTTTAGCTCAAGGTATATCAG
This sequence comes from Apium graveolens, assembly GCF_009905375.1. Classification (NCBI taxonomy): domain Eukaryota; kingdom Viridiplantae; phylum Streptophyta; class Magnoliopsida; order Apiales; family Apiaceae; genus Apium; species Apium graveolens. The sequence continues at coordinate 208,374,453 of NC_133648.1, forward strand.
GATTGTCAATCTTCAGGGTAAGAAAAAGGGTTATCAATTAATTAAGAACAACTTTGAAGAATATCTGGCTTTTAGGTATCAAGGTAAAGTTTCTATTGGGGTTCAAGCATCAGGGTGAGATGTCAATATTTTAGGAATCAATATAATGTTAATCAAGAGGATCAATCTAGTATTATATCAAATCTTTATCTTATCATGACATTCCAATTACTTTGATATACTAGCGTGATACGAATGTTGCAATATCAATAAGTACTTGAGGGTTCATGACATTTCTATATAATAGAAAGATAGATTTAAGTATCGCTCGGTTCAAGTATATCAAGATTACTCAGGATACTCGCATCAACATATGAACTAATTAACACACATTTGCAGTGTACACGAAAAACAGGTTGAATCACTTGCCTTGAGAAAAGCTGGTCTGGTCTGGCTGGTAGGAGCAACTGGAAGCTTTACTCGACCTTTAAGGCAAGTTTACCCTCGTCTCGAGATCCTACATAAATAATAATAACCTCATTATAATATATTCTCACCAACTCAACCTATTTACAACCCGAAATTAAACACAAATGGCACTTAGGCCTATATGCACTCAATTTATAATCACCTTATAAATACCTGTTAGGTCACACACACACTGTAGAGGGGGTGAATACAGTGTATAGTACAATCAAATCGAACTTTAATAACTCAAGTAACAGAAAACAAACTTTATTGAAACAATAAACTTTGTTACAGTATGGAACTATTAACTCTCAGTGATGAACAAATATCACGAGAGCTGCTAGGGTTACAATGAATAATCTTCTCGAATATGATAACACTTTTAGTATAAACCCTATGTCTGTGTTTATATACTACACAATTACAAGATAATCGCTAATTGATATGGAATATAATTCTGCTTCTAAAATATATCAATGAGATATCTTTTCTTCCAAGTATTATGTTCTTCATAGAATTCCTTCTTCATGCATATCTCTTCTTATGTTTGTCTCGATCTTCTTTCCTTTAATCAGCTGCTGTCCTTATCTGAACGTCCTTCAGTACTTAAGTTCTGATATCTATTTTCTGATGATTATCTCCTGATAATATAAGTACTGATATCCTTAAGTCCTGATTTCCAGTAAGTACTGATTTATCCTGTTTAAGTAAGATCTGAAAACTAAACATAAATCATATTAGCCATGACATTATCAAATATATCTAACAATCTCCCCCAACTTGTAAATTAGCATAATATACAAGTTTAACAGATATTTGATGATGTCAAAAACATTAAGTACAAATGCATGATAATTAGACTAGATAACTACAACTTACAGTCCTTAAAGCTTTGCCAATCTTTAACATCTGATAACAACTTCAGTCTGTATTCATATCAGAATTTAAGTAGTTGTAGATCTTGACTTGGCTTCATCTTCTGATCTCTCTGATGTAAGGAGTTGTTCTGAGATAGTTCTTCAACAAACATCTCTCAACATATCTGAGTTCATCAATCATCCTCCTTTTAGCATCTTTAAGCTCTGCAATATCTTCACCAATTTGAAAGATTGCAGCCCTGAGATCATTAATTCTAGCTTTTCTTATATCCTGATCCAGTCTGATCAAATATGCCTTATCAGACTCAAGATTGAATTCCACAGCCCTGTAACCCAGAAAGGTAGTTATAATCGTAGCAGTGTTGGGATTCATTTCAACTATATCACCCTTGTGATCTCTGTATTTTGGAAGATATGTGCTGTCAGACTTAACAGAATAAAGCCTTTTTTGTCTCTGAATCTGATTCTTCAAATAGTTTGCAGCACTTTCAGTTATTCTGTCATTCACTTGAAGTAAGAATAATACATGCTCCAGTTCTTCAAAATACTTCAATAGAATGGCATTTTCCCTTATATGATAAACCCTACCATCTGTCATGAAGTACAACAAGATGTGTTCTTTCAAGTAGGTATGGTAAACCATTTGTACAGATTCCAGTTGATTCAATCTCTCAGGAGTTGCTCCAATACCTGGTTCACTCAAGGAAGTTGGATCATTGGTAGTGTTTTGTATTCTTCTTTAATCAGCACTTCCCAATCCAGTTTTATCTCTTGCTTCCTTTCCAGTAACCACTCTTGCTTCAAAACCACTTGCAGCAGTCTTCAAAGCTTGAGTCTGTTTTGCTTTAGTGAATCCTGGTAGGAGTGTCTTTGATTTATCTTCTGATATCAAGTTAACTTGAGCTATGTCAGAGGTTACATGCTTCTTTGAAATATCAGAACTTACTATCTCTTGACTCTGAACAACTTGAGCCATGTCAGAGGTTGTCTTAAAAACTTTTCTTGAAGTCAGAGCAAGATCATCATCTTCATCAGTAATTTCTTCATTCACAGGAGGCACATAAACCTTGATAGGTTCACCAACTTTTTCTTTACCCTTGGACCTTGGATCTATCTGTGGTTGTCATTTAGCCATGGTTGCTTCAGAATTTGTCCTTTCTTTTATCACAATGCCCTTGAGTTTTGGAAGTTTCTTCTTACCAGAAGCTTCAGATTTAGACTTGACTTTTTCTGATGTAAGACTGGCTTCTTCTTCCATTAAACTCTCCAAGTCCATTCCTGGATTTTCCTGAAGAAATATCTGTCTTGACATTTCTTCATCAAGATCTAAAAGTTCATCAGAACTTATCCTTTTACCAGTAGCAGAACTAATTCTTTTTCCAGCATCAGAACTTGTTCTGTGACTTGTGATTTCAGCTTTTCTTGATGAGAAACCTCTACCTTGACTATGACCTCTACCCATTCAAAGATTTCCTTGATCATCCTTTTCATCATCCTTCCCCTTCAGTGTCTTATCAGTTTTGTATTTGGACTTAATTACTTTCTCCCCTTTTTTGGCATCAGCAGGTAATAGAAGAGAGACAATCAATTCCACTGAGGCTTGGATTTCATTAAGTTGAGATTGCTAAGAAGCTTGATTTTTCAGAATATCATCAATCTGAGCTTGTTGTTTCTCTTGAGTCTTCTCAATATAAGCAACCCTGTCAAAGGTAGGTTGGAAGAATTCTTTCTTGTCAATCTTCTGAACTTGTTCTTGCATCATTAATTCTTCCTGAATCTTATGTAACTCTGCATGAGTAGTTAAATGAAGTCCTTGTAGATTTTTAGTACTCAATGCAGTGACTCTAAGCTATATTTTGAAATCATCAGTGATTAACATCTCATCAGCTTTTGTCAAGTGCTCAGCAAGATTCTTTGCAGATGGAACACATGTAACTGAGTTCCATTCCTTAGTCCACTCCTGTCCTGCAGGAGTTTCATTCCAAGGCACTGGTGCTTCTCTGATGACAAACTTCTTAACTAGTTCAGATTTAAGAACAGTTTGTTGAGGTGCATTTCCTGAAGGACCTGCTTCATCAGCATCTGCATTTGGAGCAGCATCCCTAGTATCTCCAGCATTTGCAGCATCAGAACTTTCAGAATCATCATCTTCTGATAAAACAATAGTATGAGAAGCAATTGAGGCTTCAGCATCATCCTCTAAGTTCTGATCTGGATCTAAGTTCTGATCAACGGCCATATCCTGATGCTCACCTATATTCTGATCATCATCATCTAGATGCAGAGAAGGTGTAGTAGATAATTCTGGAGTTTGAGCAGCATCAGTAACAGGTGTTGTTCATGGATTCGTTGCTGTTGGAGCTTCTAAGTAAAGTATTTCAGGCACAACCAAGTTCTGGATATCAATTTCAGCACTTGTGCCTGGATCAACAGGAGATATAGTCTTTTGAATAGGAGACACAGATGGTGTATTTGCCATTTCAGTAGCAGCTTCCTGAGTTGGAGCTAATGGAGAAGCAGTGGCTTGAGCAGAGTCCTTTTCTTGTAAGATCAGAGATTCCTGATCTCCTTCCTTAGCTGCTGCTTCCTCATCATCTGAAACTGGCCTTTTAGCTCTATATTTCTTGTATCTCTTTGAAGATGGGGATTCCTTGGGAGTTTCAGAAGAAGTCATTTTTCTAAGCCTTTTGAGAAGCTTAGATCCCCCAATTCCAGAATCCTTCTGAGAATGAACTTTCTCAGCTTCTTTGACAATAGGTTCTGATGTAGAAACCTGTTCCTCACTGTCAGATTCATCTCTCAAAACAATCCTCCTTCTCTTCTGAGGTGTTTGAGGAACATTCTTTGTCCTCTTAGGCTTGGAAGATGAAGGCTTCACAGTAGGTGCTGAGGATGAGGGTTGAGCTGTCTGTGAAGTGGAGAGATATGATTTGAGATATGCTCTGAGGGATGGTTGAGTAGTGTGAGTGGTATGTTCTGATGGTTGTTGTGGTGTTTGGGATGTGGTGGTAGGTTGGACATCAGAATAAACAGATCTATAGGTTTCAGGATCAGCATTTACCAAGATCTGTTTTATAGACTCAGGAATCTGTAAAGGTCTAACCACCCTTTTCTTAAGATCAGCATTTACCAGGTCATTAAAGGCTCGTTTTGCAATTTTGAATGGTGAAATTAAGGTACTGGCTAGTTGAGGGGGATTAGTACAGCAAAAGTTATATATAAGCTGACAGAATCTAGCAAAATAAACTACATTTCTATCTTCTGTCATCATATCCCCTATGAAACCTATCACAGCATTTGCAAAATCGAAATGAGTTTGATTAATGATTGCATACCCGATGTGCTGACTCATTATAGGGATTGCATCAAAATTGGAACACTTATTCCTAAAAGCTTTAGTGATGCAGTCGAAGAAGAAACTCCATTCCTTTCTGATATGAACCCATTTCAACTGCCCAAGCTTAGCCAAACTCTGCTCATACCTCAAACTGGCCATTAACTCCTGAAGAGCTGATTCCTCCGGGGTTGAAAAAGTACATCCTTCTGGTAAATGGAGGGCCTTGCAAATTGTACCAGGAGTTATCAATTCTTTTTGCTAAGTAAGCTATTAAATCTTTTTGTTAAAACTTATCATGAAAGATTTGTAAATGTAGTTAATACGCTGATTTGAACTTCTTACACATTAAAAGAAGACAAAAGTTGAATTTCTTTTTCTTTTCTTTTTCTTTTTTGTCAATTTGATATCATATAATCTACAAGTATACCTATATGCCTTGTTAAATTTGCTGACACTACAGGAAGATAGAAATTCAGCAACTTCACAAGCAAGCCAGATGGTTGAGTCACTAAAGTTTTTGCCTGTCCAGGTAATCTTTGTTTTTGTTACACATTTTCTTGTGTGGAAGTCATTAATGAGTTTTATGTGTAGGTCATTAGTAATTTATTTCAATTGTTTTCATATGGTCTTCTAGACGCGCATATGTGAAGGAAATGAATCTATCCAGTTCTTTTCAATTTTTCAGGCCTATCTTCTATTTAAAGTATGAAAGACTATGGATGCCGAATGAAACTGTACCAGAGTTTATTCCTTAGTATCCGCTTGTTTCCTTAACCGTAAATCCATATTTTCTATTTTGTCAGGGTGGTTTTAGCAATAAATACAAGATGTCATTATGGGAACTGTAATAATGAATTGATTATGTCCTTAATTGAGTCATACAGTAAAGAAAGGGATTGAATGAAAACATATGATTATGTGTTAAAGACCAAAGTTAATGATATGCAAGTATTGTCATGGTATCTAAGTCTGATTTAACACATGCTAGTTCCTAATCCTCAATAAAGATAAATGTGCTGGTTTTGTATTAACAGAGGCCATCTTGTTATTTAAGTGTTATTTGGTCCTACTTTTTACATTGACATTCTTGTTAGCATCTATATTTTTAACTACATAGATTATAAGAGAATTGCAAAAATTTATGTAAAGCTTATAATTATTTCCATATGCAAAGTAAGATAAGAAAAAATGGTGATAATACCAGAAAAGAAAATATTATATTTTAACTGCAAACTAATTTCTCTGTATTATAGGTAATATTGGAAACATATGCAATCTGACTATAAATATTGAACCTTTGACTGATATATCTATCTATGTATGCAGGATACAGAGATTCACAACTTCGACCAGGATGATTTGATGACTAAAGATATTTACATCCTGGATTGTCACTCTGATATTTTTGTCTGGGTGGGGCAACAGGTCAACTCCAAATATAGAAAGGATGCTCTAATTATTGGAGAGGTATGATTTAAGTTTAATCTAATTCCTTCCAAATTAATGTTTCGTGGAGTGGATAGATGTTGAATCAGACATATATGAGTTGAGGAGACATTAGAATGATCAAACTGGCGCTGAAAATGACATTCGATGTATGGGTTTAAAGACAATGGATAAACAAACTTCTCTTGAAGGTCTACCTATACTGCTGGTAGAAGATACACCTGTACTCCAGAGAGTTGCAACCATAATGCTTGAAAAGCTGGGTGCAAAAGTTGTAGCAGTGGGAGATGGTATACAGGTAGTTAATGCATTACACTTTCAACCCAAGCCAGAAAGTTATGAAGATGAATGTTTCCAGGCAGATGACAAACCATGTAATCAAACAGAAGAATCTGACTTCCCCGTGTATGATTTAATCCTTATGGATTGTCAGGTAAAACTTGACCTATATGCCTACATTTACTTTTTCCTTTGGAGAAGCAGTCCCATTATGTCAACATTTTGATATAATCTAGTAATGCAACATGGAGTGGGTTCTAAGTATAGAACACTTTCCACAGTGAGCTCGAAAATTTGCATATATTTTATTGTCATGAGGCCTATATGTATATACACATTTGATCATTGTTTTAGACTAACAGTTACATTGTATAACTTGTATATATGCAACCTCCATTGCAAACCAGATGCCAAATATGGATGGATATGAAGCAACAAAAGCTATTAGAGGATGAGAAATAGGAAGCACTTTGCACATTCCTATAGTCGCGCTGACTGCCCATGCAATGTCATCAGATGAATCCAAGTGCCTAGAAGTTGGCATGGATGCATATCTAACAAAACCGATTGATCGTAACTTGATGGTATCCATTATTCTTTCTTTGACGAGGAGAGCAACTTAGTTCAAACATCAAGCTATGTAATAACTAGAAAATGTCAGCTGATACCAATACACCTCATATCTTTGTAGAGCCTTGAGTAAAACCACTGGTAAGGGAACCATATGCTTTTTCAAATATTAGTGGTCTCTTATGTTGGTAAATTTGAGACGTATATTAAGTTGTATAAATTTTAGTTGGAATATGGAGATGAATATGGATGGGTGGATTGGTTTTTGGTTGTAGATATGGATGTTGGTTATTTGTTGGACGTCCGAATGGTTAGATGTTGGTTGTCGGAGAATGCGGTTGGATTTTGGTTGTAGACATGCAAGTTGATTTAGTATATAATTTGGTTGTTTATTGTATGTTCATTTTATAATTTTTTTTGCTTTTTCCGGGTTTATGCACAAATGCACAGGCTTATTTTTAAAAAAATAAGAACTCAAAAATCGGTTCTTGTTATAAAACTGATGTAAATAAACTAAAAACACATCACCTACTCAAACTAAAAATGATGTCTAAACCAACAAAACAAATCAAATTATTGGAAAGAAAACGATGTCTACAATGTTAAAACACATCACTTTGTGCAAGTATATAAATGTAAAATGAAAGAAAACCGATGTTAAAGTAGAAGTTTCACATCGCTTCTTCGAACAAAACTATAGTACATGTCTAACATCAGTTTAGCAAATGAACCGATGTAAAATACGGACTAAGACATCGATTTGTTTAGGAATCTGATGTCTATCAATTAAAAGTGCTTCCCTGTTATAACGACTCATGTATTTTTTTAAATTATTTAAATGTGTGATTATTATGGAAATTATTAAATAAAGTGTGTGTATTGTTTTGACCGCAATGTGATGTTTGATTATTATCTAGATGTGATTTATGGTGTACCGGGTTGTCCGCGGGATTAATTATGGAGTCGTATTGAATTATTTCTAATTTCAAAAGTAGATTAAGTGCAAATTTATTTGCATAAATACTTGGAATGTCCTTAAAAGTATTTTTATAAGTTTATAATTACAATAATTATTTTTAGGATTTTATAAAATTGAGAAATCAATATTTTATTAATTAATTATCTTTAAATGATTTTCTGAGTGTGCTTAATGGTAAAATTCATATTTAATTATGGAAATTTTTAAAAATTATGAAACTTATATTTTATCAAGTTTGTATTATTCTGAGAATTTAAAAATTATTTTGGAAATTTTTGGGAGTAATTTTACCCGCGCGTTGTTTCGCTTAATTATTAAAAGGCGGGCATAAATTGCGCTTCAGAGATTATTTTAAAAATTATGAAATTTATGTTTTTATAAACTTGGGGATATTTGTAACATTTTAAGATTATTTTCATGATTTTCTGAATTTGTTTTAAGGGTAACTTGGTTCGCTAATTGTGAAATGCGGATACAAGTTGCATTTCAAAAATCTTTTAAAAATTATGAAAATTTTATTTTATTAGCTTCGGGATTTTTAGAAAATTTTAGAATCATTTTGGTACGGTTTGAGTAATTTTTATTGGCAGATTTTACCCTTAAAATTGATTCAAATGATGCAAATCGGCTTGCAGTCAGTCAGGACACGACATGTATCCAATAAACGGGACACGTACCGTGTAAATAAGTGAAAGAGAGGGGTGACCATCAATCTGTACTATCTGTCAATCTCTCTCATTCGCTCTCATTGAATCTCTCGAATATTCCCTCCTCTGTTCTTACTCCTTATTCCTATTTCCCTGTTCTCTTTACACCCGTTTCCCCTGTTTCTTTTCTCCATTTTCTGGACAATTTCCGGCGCCGCCTTGCCTTCTGTTCTCCGGTTTAATTCCGGTGATTTTCCCGGCTTTAACTGTTACGACCGGTATTTTCGTGTAATATTATTTGTGGATTTCGTATAATATTAAAGCCGAATGAAAATATATTTAATGATTGTACGTTTGTGTGAGTGAAAATTTCTGCATTATAAATTTGCTTTATGTAGTATATGATTTTTTCAAAGCAAGAGTTTATTTAATTTCTTTATTTTTGATTTATAAGGAATATTCTAAGCCTTGGAAAATTTTTCTTTTAAAAGGTATTTTGTTCACAAATTTTGAAAATGATTTTTATAAAGTCTCTAAAAATCCAAGTTATTTTATAGTATAAATTTTATAATTTTTGAACTTGTATTTTATTTTATAAAAATAAATCATTATAAATTTTAGTTGTCATATTTAGCAAATTACAAGAAAGCCCTTGCATGCAAACCACCCTCTCATTCTTTTCAAGGACAAAGACGACAATTCCAACCCCACTAACTCTTATTTCTCTAGCCAATTTCCTTCTTTACCCTTGCATGCAAAATGCACCAAGTATAAGTGGAGGGATAGACTTGTCAATTCTCCTTTCCACTCAAATTTTGTCAAATCAAATACCATAAAAACAAGCAAATTTTATGATCATTCTCATACTCCACTCACACCTCACTCTCTCTTCCCTCCCTTCTCCCTCCTCTCGGCTCTCCCCTCTCACTCTCAGCTAAAAGCCGAAACCCCCCCTCCCCATTTTTTTTTCTTCAATCCTCAACCAAGATTTAACTCTTTACACAAGTAAATGTTACTTCCCATACCATGATCACTGTAACACCCCCAGATCCGGGGTCGGGGATCCGGGTCGTCACGGTCTTTCATTCCACAATACCACTTCACTTACTTAATAAAAATAACCTTATGCTGTGACCCCACACTAACACACACCACAACCCGTTATAGTCTCAGAGATGAACATAAAAAAAATATAACCACAAGTAATTATATTCCACAATTATCTGCCAATGCACCTTAAAAGGTTTTCTGAATAGATTTACATTTTATTTGCCATTACTACAATTCATATTATACATAAGTCTGGTACATCAAAAGTTGAAGGCCTAGCCTATTGGTAGTTCCTACCTCAGCTACAGCAGCATCAACGCTTCCAGAAGACTGCCGAACGATTTCTAACCTCTTGCGAATCGGGAGCTTGGTCCGGTTCATCTTGTCTATCTGATGTTGTGTGATGAAAGAAGAAAGCAAGGGTGAGCAGCAAGCCCACCAAAATAATATGTATAATGATTAACAATATATGAGTCTACTCATAATACTCATGAAAGTCTTGGTCAAAAGAAGTGAACCAAGTTGATAACTTAATGCGATGAAGTCGCAAAATATTCAGTATATATATATACATATATACTTTTCAAAATATTGGAAGTCCTCTTCCATGCATAATATACACAAAATCCCAGTGTATAACTGTATAAAAATATCGTTGCAAGGTGATCTCATATATCTAACCTTGTCTCAACGTTTTTCTGAAAATCTTTGTCATTCATAAGACAATTATTAATTAGATATAAGTTTAAAAGATGAGGTTACCAAATACCCCAATATACTTATATCTTTCCCAATACTACTTGAACTACCACCGTTCAAGTTATAATCAGTTTCAAAAGTTCATCACATAGATGAGACTACAAGACAAGATTTGAATAGATTCAATCTTTGAAATATTATTGAATGAAATAAAGTTACGAGATACTTTATTTAGTCCCGATATATATATATCCACATATATATATCTCTTAAACATTTCCTGGAACCTCTGTTATGTAAAGTATGAACAGAGTTTGAAACATCCAATGAATTTTGGAAAGGAAAAGAATTTTGGCATAAACCCGATATCTTGCTGATCAGGCAAAGATACCAATAAGTAACCTTTTCTACTAGTAAATGGACGAATTCCCCACTGATCATCACCCTGGTCATAATTAAGACCTATGCTGGACTGCCACTCAGCCACTTATGCATTTGATGGACTCCCACTGAGCCACTTACACAATAATAGACCGTACCCCGGCCTGTCGCTTATGCCGACTCAATGAGAGGGGCTTACTTCCCGAACGTTGGGCAAGTAATCAATTCATTTACCAAATCTGCAACCTTGTTGCGAATATAAAATACACCACAGAGCCGGATTCCCCAGGTTTTGAGCGAGTATTTAAATCCCCTTAAAAAGAAGATCTTTAAATATAAAAATGAGTTTTGGGATCCGCTCTGACTTTTAAAAATCATTTTGAAGACTCGAAAACACTTTAAAGAGTGTTTGGAGTAAGGCTGATTTAATGAAGTAAATCAGTCCCCAGAATATTTTAGAAAATGACTGAATATTATTATTTTAATTAATATTCCCATAAAGAATAATCTTTATAAAAATAATTGAAGTAGAAGTTTTAAAACTTATACTTAAAACGAATATTAAATAACCAAAGATATACTTATATAAAAGTATTATCTTTATTTGAATAACCGAAAATAAGTTTGATTATTTACACCTTATTCTTTAATAAAATAAAGAATATATTACAGCACATAATCGGAGTCATAGATCCTCAAATGAATATTCAAATAATATTCATAAATAATATAAAAGAGTCATAAGCCTTCGAATTAATATTCAAATAATATTCAATAAATAATATAAAAGAGTCATAAGCCTTCGAATGAATATTCAAATAATATTCAATAAATAATATAAAAGGAGTCATAAGCCCTCGAATGAATATTCAAATAATATTCAAATAATAAAATAAACTGAGTCATAAGCCCTCGAATGAATATTCAAATAATATTCAAATAATAAAATAAACTGAGTCATAAGCCCTCGAATGAATATTCAAATAATATTCAAATAATAGAATAAAGGTATCGAATAAACCTTATTCGATCCATAGTTTTAAAAACTATATCCATATATATATATATATATATATATATATATATAATATACTCGGGAACATCGACTCCCGGTTTAGAAATATGTTCACCTTTTATCCCCTATACTAAGGGTATACGCAACTACTTGCTTATTTCTAGCATAGGTATTATGCAACTATAAGCATTGAAATCAACAGATAGATAACCAGATTACGAAACAGACATGCATATATACCATATTAGCATGCTCCAATATATCGCAAAATTTGCTAATAACAATCTTGCAATATCACAAGATAATGCATATACATATATTTACATCACAACAACAGTATAACGGGTAGAAAACTTGCCTGAGCGACTGGGGGTTACGAATGGCTCGGGACGAGTCTGGTAACCTATAAACAACAAGTAAGTTGGAATTAAACCAAAGTCACTTGTAAATCTATACTTTAACTAACTTAGACTCTAACGCTTGTTTTGCGCTCACTGATTCGCTTAAGTCACTCGGGTACCCTCGGCTCCACCATTTTTAATAATTTAACCTTTACGAGTTTTAAAGCGATTCCTTCGCGAGTGACTTACCAACTGCCTAAAACACTTACCATAAATGTTTCATGCATTAATTAACCCTTTTTGGTCTTTAACCTACATTTCAAAGTAAGGCGAGGGAAAAAGTTTCGATCGCGAAACGCCGTTACTTGAAACGGTCGTTTCTCCTAAACCGTAAATCGGAATCGAACGAACTACATATCAAAACGAAGCTCGTAACATGAGCTATCTAAACATGGCAGTGGTCACAATTTAGCAGGGGGTTCTCGGGTCCTAATGCTATGCACAAAAACAGTCCAAAGAAAATCGGACGTTACGACGGCTATGTTTACGCGATTTCCCATTTTTTAAACCATCCACAATCAACCCAAACCATCCTCAAATCCAACACACAACAAACATCCATCCTTATCACATCATAACAATCCCAACCAATTCACTTTTAATCATTCATACATATGCTTAAACCTAACTTTAATCATACTTAAGTTTCTTTAAATCAAAACCACAAAATTACCATTTCATTTTACTACCATTCCAAATCTCAAACTCTAATCATAACAACAAGATACCATAACATCCTACTCATCAAAATCACCTTATAATATATATGAACCTAGGGTTTGGAAATGGTATACCTTCCTTGGAGTGGTGGGTTGAGCTAGGAAGCCTTAAGAAGCTTGGAGAAGCCTTAGGAAAGCTTGGATCTTTAAGAAAAACAAGAAAAAGTTCAAGTTAAAAACTTGAAAACACTATTCATTGTCTTCTTCATTGATTAAATGGAGAAGCTAGAGAAAGAATTAATGGCTTAAACTCATGATATAGCCATAACTAAGCATAAAGATGGTTAGGGAATTTTCTTACCAATTAAGGATGCTTGGATCTTGATTTTGGAAATTTTTTTCTTTGAAAAAAAGCAAAAAGCCGAGAGCTAATATGAAGAACAATGCCTTGGCTGATTTTTTGATTTTGATGAAATGATTTGCTAGTTGGTTGGCTTGGTTTTGTTTTTGATTTAGCAAATTACCACCTTGCCCTTGAATTTGTGTGGTTCTTATTCAACCACACCTCCTTCCTTCCTATGTCATGCTTACCTCATCCTCATGATGTCATCCTTCCTTCCTTGTCTTCTTTCTATTGGTTGGATGACATCATTCCCATTAATCCCTTTGATTAACTTCCTAATCGTTTGCCTAATGACCGCTGATCTGCTATACGGTTCGCTTAACTTTCGTTCTCGTTTTATCGTTTGAAGGATCATACCCGGGATCTTATTACTTAGGTTCCCTTAACCTTTCTCAATATATTATATTCCTTCTATGATCCTCTTTTATAATCCTTTAATTTAAATCCTTTTTATCCTGTTACCTTATACTCAATTCTCTCCGTATATTGTGGATTTCCGGGAAAAACCAAAGTGTTCGGAATTGGATTCTGACGATCTTTACATACACTTATATACTCCATAGAGTACTAATAATATCCCATAAGATCAATAACAGAACCCCTACATAGCGTGGCATGAAAAGTTTTCTCATTCAGCAAAAACACTATTCATAAGGGTTTCAAAATTTTCCAAAAATTGGGGTTATTACAGTCTCCCCTCCTTAAAAGGATTCCGTCCCGGAATCAGATAGAAAATGAATAGGGATACCTTCCTTAGTATTGCACTTTCTAACTCTCAAGTCAATTCTCCACATTGTGGTCCTACCACCAAACTCTGCCTAGTTTGATAACCCTTCTCCTAAGCACTTGTTCCTTTTCACTCTATAACCCTTCCTGGTTGCTCCATATAGGTTACGTCGGGTTGCATATCTATGCGCTCATATGCCTCTATTTATCTGGCATCTAAATTACACTTCCTTAACATTGATACGTGAAACACGTTACGAACTTGCTACAGGCTCTGGGTTAAGGCTAGCTCATATGCTAACTTCCCAAGCGTCTTAATATATCCAAGGGTCCAACAAATTGTAGACTTAGCTTTCCTTTCTTTCCGAACCTCATCAATCCTTTCCAAGGGATACCTATAACATTACTAGGTCCCCTATTTCATACTCTTTATCCTTTCATGTCAAATCAACATACTTATCATGTCCATCTTGGGCTACTACCAGCCGTCCTCTGATTAGATCTATCATATCCTTGGTCCTTGGGACTACTGCGGGTCCGAGCATCTTGCGCTATACAACTTCATCCTAACATAAGGGAGATCGACATTGTCTTCCCTCAAGGATCTCATACGGCGATATCTCAATACTGACATATGATCTATTGTCGTAAGAAAACTCAATCCGTGTTAAGTGATCATTCTAATTTCTTTTAAGTCTATTGCACAGACCCTCATTATAGCTTTTAACATTAAAGCTTTTACTTCTCAATACCCATTCTTTTCCAGTTCGTAATCGCTACTACCTTCCGTTCCTAATATTATACTGGTTATACTTTTGCTCGTTAGCGTTCTATAACCTTTTAATAACCATGCCAACCTTAGTATCACGAATGTGTTTCCATTCCGAATACTACCACAACTTTATTACTCCTTTTTCAGCTGTTTCTATTTTCCAAAATTTGATCAATCAAATAGAATTAAAGGAATTTGTTGAGAGATCACTATGATCATGAACACTTGTTATATCGCATAGTTAGTACAGAAGGTGGCCAGCCTTTAGTACTTGACAAGCAATTAAACAATAGATGGTATCCTACTAGGCTTCTATCACACAGATAGATAGTCATTCGGCAATACCTCCCCTTCTGGAAGGGTTGTTCTTCTCAGTTTATATGAAATGAAAGAAGAGAAAAGAACGAATTGAAGAGAATTGTATATTCATAAAAATTTTATTGCCATAAAATATCTGGCTTGGAATCTACCTCTGAACTATAGAGGTTTGTCATAGAAGAACAAAACATATATGTATTTATATCAACATCAAGTGTTATAGCATCACATTTCACGTGCCTAAATATTTTCGCTATCCCGTCCATCATTCTATGGACCCATGCTCTTCCTCGAGCTTATACACAATTACCTTTGGAACTCCCTCGACATCGAAAATCGAATCTGGGATCTCATTCTAGACATCATCGTTACTTGAATTCTATGCTTGCACCGCAACCTTCCTCGTATAATAATACGACTCTCTATTGATAAGAAAGAATAATAATTCACTAGGTAGATACTCTACTTAATTAGTCTATCAATGATAACTTATACACTACCACGACCCGATTAGTGGTACTCAATCTCAACACCCATTCCAATACAACTCTCACGGTTGTAATCAGCTCATTACTCGCAGAATCATTGCTGCCTTACTATGGTCCACCACTGACCTACTGTAGTCATTCATTTTCCATGAAGTCTTAATAGCTAACCATACGGAGTCTATCCATGTCGTATCAAATCATTCTAAGGAGGTAACATAATCACCACTCCTGATTCATGAAGAACACTCCTGATCCTGACATACATACATGACATGAAGCATATAAAATTGCAGAAGAGTTTCAATCAAAGCACCGATAGCGGGTTAATACCATTCTTAATCATATGCCTTCAATAGAAGACTTAACTTAAAGGTTCGTGTAGTCCTTTTTGAAATATGGTCCTGGATTATTCTCAAGATAGGACCTTCTAAGATAGATAGCCCGTTCATGGCGATTACACGAATTAAACCTTTACCTACTACTATTACGGTTGGGTATTGCACCGTCATCAGAAGGAATGTCAATCTTCCAAACCATAATTCAACCTTCACATTTCTAACCATCATCACTGTATTCTTTTGGCACACGCGCCTATAATTATCCACTTACCTTTAAAGTGTCGGCCACCTCTTTGGCCTTTCCTGATAGTAAAATTTCCTTACAGTCAATGTCTTTTTAACCACCTCCAAATAAATTTTCTACCTTATTTCCGATCACTGCTTGAGTGAAGATGTTTTCCTTAATATCTGATGAGTAAAAAAAATCACCATTTTTCCATAAGTTATTGCCTCAGTCTTTAGAGGTTAATCACTGTCACGACTGACTCTCAATCATACTTAGAACATCTTTTATTTTATCTTAAGTCCTAATTGCCCTGAACAATTTCGACCATTACTGGTTCGATCCATACTTTCTCGTGGTTTAACACGTGCCCCACTTGGCAACATTATAATTACGTCATATTTCCTTTATCAACATTTTTATTCTTGAGAATTTTGAATATTACCTTTCTCCTTGTAAACCTCTAAGGTTATCCTTCAATCGTTCTTCCTGTATTCCCTAGATACAGGGCATATCAAAATACCATTTACTAATACCAGAATCATAGTCTATATACTTCTGAAAAAAATTTCTCCATTGATCCTTAAAGGTTGTTACTACCTTAACCCTTTCCAATTCATACTGTCAAAACTCATACTATCCCTATTAAGGGTGAAATGCCAACCTTTATGCAGTCCCCTAGGATTCATTTTAAGTTACCAATGTTCTATCCTTAATTCCACCTTTAAAAGGTACATGCATCCTTCCATGGATAAATCAAGTCATATATCCTTGATAGATTATCTTATTCATCATTCCCACCTCGATAGTCTATACCTAACTTCATAATAGCATCCTTATTCAAATTGAGGTCAATCCATATGGCCTCCAAAAGATAACAACGGTCATCCGCTTTTCTTTCCTGATTTGGTAATGATAACATGGATGTTCTGGAAGATATTGGTCATGTTCAACATGAACCTCTTCTTAACAGTTCCTTATTTACTTTTGTTGTTTATCTCAACAGTCATCTCAATGTTGGGATATCTCTCATACCTGGCGTCTCCCTTTCTGGGTATCAAGCCACCGGTCTTACACTTCTCATTCTTGAAGGTCACTTCCTTCATCCAATTTTCCTAATTTCTTACTTCCTTGTCTCCTCAGTCTATCCGCGTCTCATTATTTATCCTTCAAACTATCTCAAGGTTTCCTCAAATCCCCCCAACTTACAGGGGGTAAACTATATATATCTCTTATGCCTTCCACCATCAACTTTAACTCATGGTGAATCACCCTCATCCTTACGAATGCATACTTTTCTATATCTATTGCTACGAGTCTTTAGGGTTTCCTTATACCCAACTCCCTTATCATACCTCAAACTCTATTGCCTTTATATTCCTTTCCACTTCAGTTTCTTATTATTTTTCTTTCTCTTATCATTATTTCATGAACAAACACAACATAAGCATTGATTTCAAATATCCCGTCATTCTGGATTCGTGCCCTCAGAACGAATCTTGACAACTTTTTACAACTTAGATTCATAATTCATCATACTCGTCCGCCTTTGTTCTGGCTCTAAAGCTTTTACACTATCTCCATAACCTTGGGAATTACCTTCCCGAAAACAATTGACTAAACTTTAATCAGTTTATTATAATCTCTGGCTCCATGCCTTTCTTGGTCTTTCACCAGCGGGTGGTCTCTCCCTTAGGAGGGTAAGTGATAAAAACACTCTTTTGTGATTCGTCAATCATTCAGAATCTCGAATGATTCCTATATTTCCTTTAGCCAGGCTCTTGCCTCGACTGGGTCAGCTTGTTCCTTGGAACTCTGAGAACTTAGCGACTTAAAGGTCCTGAAAGAATTTCTCACCGCATTGCTTCCTCAGGGTGGTGGTTGGGGATAATAGTCTAAGTTCTTTTTAGACAGGTCCATGAATTGCCATATAGGGGTACCGTCTCGGGTCTCCTTTCCTTACTCGACTTTTGTTTCCTCAGTCTAACGTTTCTTCCTACTCCCCATAATTGGAGTCATCTTTTAATTTAAAATCTTCATTTTCCACTTTATTTTCCGGGTTCTTTATCTCTTGATGGCGTCCTCCCTGACTATCACATTCAGGGTTTGCTCTAACCTTATTCCTTGTGGGGCATATTACTTGGAAAATTTTGAGAGTCTCTGGATATTTGTCTTACTTACTTTGCTTAAGTCTTCCCCTCGTTTAGTCCTTGCACGATTGCAAATTATGAATTCTTAAGTTCGATAAACTTCATGACACTCTCTTAAGTGTTAATAGAGCAATTAACAATGTGATTTATCACAATCAAACTGATCTGAACTGAAATTAACGAATATATACATAACCATTTGTTCGAGGGTACAACAACTGAACATATTAAAGAGGATTACATCATATGAACTTATCGCTTCTATCCCAAATGTACTACCATAAATAGTCATCTCGTCATTAATACTAATCATTCATAACTTAGGCTAATCATCCAAAAGCGGTGCTACATGAGACCCTTGTTTGATTGCTCTGGCCTTGCACACTACCATGGATTAAGAGGTGCGAGCACGCACAACATCCCTAACCTGTTCCATCACAGAGGTGATGAGGTCTAAGATAGTCGCAAGTAGAGCTGGATCAACCTGACCCTCAAGATGGCCTCTAGCTGTAACACGGGTGGTAGCCTCAATCCTTTCCATGCTATACGCTAATCCTGCCGGAAGTATCCCACCCTCAATCCTTGGTGCAGTAAGTCGATCCAACAGATCACTCCTAACATTCCGGGCCTCTGACAGGCCACCCAAAGTCATATGATAATCAGCGATAAGAGAAGCCTGAGTGGTAGCATCTAGCAGTCCATGGGGAACAGGTGGTGCAGACCCAGGAGATCCAAATGGATAACCAAGCACGGTATCAGGTGACAATGGTGCAGGGGATAAAGGTGGCATTTCCTCAGTATGTGCTGGGCTCTGTACAGGGGAGGGAACAGGAATTGGTGGAACCTCATGGAGGTCTACAGGAGCCTCTGGAAGAGGGTCTGATACTGGTATAATTGGGGTCGTGGAAGGCCCCACTCCTTCTGCCCTCATTAACTTTTGTGCCCTTGGTAACTCTTCATTCTCTAGGGCCACCCTCGCGGCCATTCTTGCTCTGGTAGTCGCCCTGACTACGGTCATCTGTTCCTCAACGGTCCTCTCTTCATTCTCATCAGGATCCTCCATGAGATCCTCCTCAGCCATAATCCTTTCCGGGATAACATCCTCAACCGCATCATTCTCTAGCTGAACCTCATCCGGTCCCTCATTAGGGTACTCCATCGGATTCACAATTTGATCTCCAACTTGTAATAAAACATCCTCATGCTGATGCTCCTGAACCTCAAGGTTTGGTGCCCCGCTGCCCTATACGAGAACAAACTATGTTACTATCACGATACCTATAAGGGTTCCCATAAGGGTTTTAACTGTCAGTGCTACGTTAGGTAGCCCGACTATGAACTTGGCAAGAGTTCTTATTATCTTAGTGAACTTATTATCTTAACGTCCCATCATCTCTGAGGTTTATAACGCTTGGCTCTGATACCATTTTTGTAACACCCCCAGATCCGGGGTCGGGGATCCGGGTCGTCACGGTCTTTCATTCCACAATACCACTTTACTTACTTAATAAAAATAACCTTATGCTGTGACCCCACACTAACACACACCACAACCCATTATAGTCTCAGAGATGAACATAAAAAAAATATAACCACAAGTAATTATATTCCACAATTATCTGCCAATACACCTTAAAAGGTTTTCTGAATAGATTTACATTTTATTTGCCATTACTACAATTCATATTATACATAAGTCTGGTACATCAAAAGTTGAAGGCCTAGCCTATTGGTAGTTCCTACCTCAGCTACAGCAGCATCAACGCTTCCAGAAGACTGCCGAACGATTTCTAACCTCTTGCGAATCGGGAGCTTGGTCCGGTTCATCTTGTCTATCTGATGTTGTGTGATGAAAGAAGAAAGCAAGGGTGAGCAGCAAGCCCACCAAAATAATATGTATAATGATTAACAATATATGAGTCTACTCATAATACTCATGAAAGTCTTGGTCAAAAGAAGTGAACCAAGTTGATAACTTAATGCGATGAAGTCGCAAAATATTCAGTATATATATATACATATATACTTTTCAAAATATTGGAAGTCCTCTTCCATGCATAATATACACAAAATCCCAGTGTATAACTGTATAAAAATATCGTTGCAAGGTGATCTCATATATCTAACCTTGTCTCAACGTTTTTCTGAAAATCTTTGTCATTCATAAGACAATTATTAATTAGATATAAGTTTAAAAGATGAGGTTACCAAATACCCCAATATACTTATATCTTTCCCAATACTACTTGAACTACCACCGTTCAAGTTATAATCAGTTTCAAAAGTTCATCACATAGATGAGACTACAAGACAAGATTTGAATAGATTCAATCTTTGAAATATTATTGAATGAAATAAAGTTACGAGATACTTTATTTAGTCCCGATATATATATATATCCACATATATATATCTCTTAAACATTTCCTGGAACCTCTGTTATGTAAAGTATGAACAGAGTTTGAAACATCCAATGAATTTTGGAAAGGAAAAGAATTTTGGCATAAACCCGATATCTTGCTGATCAGGCAAAGATACCAATAAGTAACCTTTTCTACTAGTAGATGGACGAATTCCCCACTGGTCATCACCTTGGTCATAGTTAAGACCTATGCTGGACTGCCACTCAGCCACTTATGCATTTGATGGACTCCCACTGAGCCACTTACACAATAATAGACCGTACCCCGGCCTGTCGCTTATGCCGACTCAATGAGAGGGGCTTACTTCCCGAACGTTGGGCAAGTAATCAATTCATTTACCAAATCTGCAACCTTGTTGCGAATATAAAATACACCACAGAGCCGGATTCCCCAGGTTTTGAGCGAGTATTTAAATCCCCTTAAAAGGAAGATCTTTAAATATAAAAATGAGTTTTGGGATCCGCTCTGACTTTTAAAAATCATTTTGAAGACTCGAAAACACTTTAAAGAGTGTTTGGAGTAAGGCTGATTTAATGAAGTAAATCAGTCCCCAGAATATTTTAGAAAATGACTGAATATTATTATTTTAATTAATATTCCCATAAAGAATAATCTTTATAAAAATAATTGAAGTAGAAGTTTTAAAACTTATACTTAAAACGAATATTAAATAACCAAAGATATACTTATATAAAAGTATTATCTTTATTTGAATAACCGAAAATAAGTTTGATTATTTACACCTTATTCTTTAATAAAATAAAGAATATATTACAGCACATAATCGGAGTCATAGATCCTCAAATGAATATTCAAATAATATTCATAAATAATATAAAAGAGTCATAAGCCTTCGAATGAATATTCAAATAATATTCAATAAATAATATAAAAGAGTCATAAGCCTTCGAATGAATATTCAAATAATATTCAATAAATAATATAAAAGGAGTCATAAGCCCTCGAATGAATATTCAAATAATATTCAAATAATAAAATAAACTGAGTCATAAGCCCTCGAATGAATATTCAAATAATATTCAAATAATAAAATAAACTGAGTCATAAGCCCTCGAATGAATATTCAAATAATATTCAAATAATAGAATAAAGGTATCGAATAAACCTTATTCGATCCATAGTTTTAAAAACTATATCCATATATATATATATATATATATATAATATACTCGGGAACATCGACTCCCGGTTTAGAAATATGTTCACCTTTTATCCCCTATACTAAGGGTATACGCAACTACTTGCTTATTTCTAGCATAGGTATTATGCAACTATAAGCATTGAAATCAACAGATAGATAACCAGATTACGAAACAGACATGCATATATACCATATTAGCATGCTCCAATATATCGCAAAATTTGCTAATAACAATCATGCAATATCACAAGATAATGCATATACATATATTTACATCACAACAACAGTATAACGGGTAGAAAACTTGCCTGAGCGACTGGGGGTTACGAATGGCTCGGGACGAGTCTGGTAACCTATAAACAACAAGTAAGTTGGAATTAAACCAAAGTCACTTGTAAATCTATACTTTAACTAACTTAGACTCTAACGCTTGTTTTGCGCTCACTGATTCGCTTAAGTCACTCGGGTACCCTCGGCTCCACCATTTTTAATAATTTAACCTTTACGAGTTTTAAAGCGATTCCTTCGCGAGTGACTTACCAACTGCCTAAAACACTTACCATAAATGTTTCATGCATTAATTAACCCTTTTTGGTCTTTAACCTACATTTCAAAGTAAGGCGAGGGAAAAAGTTTCGATCGCGAAACGCCGTTACTTGAAACGGTCGTTTCTCCTAAACCGTAAATCGGAATCGAACGAACTACATATCAAAACGAAGCTCGTAACATGAGCTATCTAAACATGGCAGTGGTCACAATTTAGCAGGGGGTTCTCGGGTCCTAATGCTATGCACAAAAACAGTCCAAAGAAAATCGGACGTTACGACGGCTATGTTTACGCGATTTCCCATTTTTTAAACCATCCACAATCAACCCAAACCATCCTCAAATCCAATACACAACAAACATCCATCCTTATCACATCATAACAATCCCAACCAATTCACTTTTAATCATTCATACATATGCTTAAACCTAACTTTAATCATACTTAAGTTTCTTTAAATCAAAACCACAAAATTACCATTTCATTTCACTACCATTCCAAATCTCAAACTCTAATCATAACAACAAGATACCATAACATCCTACTCATCAAAATCACCTTATAATATATATGAACCTAGGGTTTGGAAATGGTATACCTTCCTTGGAGTGGTGGGTTGAGCTAGGAAGCCTTAAGAAGCTTGGAGAAGCCTTAGGAAAGCTTGGATCTTTAAGAAAAACAAGAAAAAGTTCAAGTTAAAAACTTGAAAACACTATTCATTGTCTTCTTCATTGATTAAATGGAGAAGCTAGAGAAAGAATTAATGGCTTAAACTCATGATATAGCCATAACTAAGCATAAAGATGGTTAGGGAATTTTCTTACCAATTAAGGATGCTTGGATCTTGATTTTGGAAATTTTTTTCTTTGAAAAAAAGCAAAAAGCCGAGAGCTAATATGAAGAACAATGCCTTGGCTGATTTTTTGATTTTGATGAAATGATTTGCTAGTTGGTTGGCTTGGTTTTGTTTTTGATTTAGCAAATTACCACCTTGCCCTTGAATTTGTGTGGTTCTTATTCAACCACACCTCCTTCCTTCCTATGTCATGCTTACCTCATCCTCATGATGTCATCCTTCCTTCCTTGTCTTCTTTCTATTGGTTGGATGACATCATTCCCATTAATCCCTTTGATTAACTTCCTAATCGTTTGCCTAATGACCGCTGATCTGCTATACGGTTCGCTTAACTTTCGTTCTCGTTTTATCGTTTGAAGGATCATACCCGGGATCTTATTACTTAGGTTCCCTTAACCTTTCTCAATATATTATATTCCTTCTATGATCCTCTTTTATAATCCTTTAATTTAAATCCTTTTTATCCTGTTACCTTATACTCAATTCTCTCCGTATATTGTGGATTTCCGGGAAAAACCAAAGTGTTCGGAATTGGATTCTGACGATCTTTACATACACTTATATACTCCATAGAGTACTAATAATATCCCATAAGATCAATAACAGAACCCCTACATAGCGTGGCATGAAAAGTTTTCTCATTCAGCAAAAACACTATTCATAAGGGTTTCAAAATTTTCCAAAAATTGGGGTTATTACAATCACTCATATTTCAAAGAGTTTTGAGTAGAAAGTTTAAGTTTAAAGGTTGCATGTAAAAGTTTTAGTGAAACTCAAAATACAACCTTGATTCTTGTGAGTTTAGGGTTGTTTTTTAGAGGACTACAAGGAATGGATAAGTGCCAAGTCTTGAGAAGGAAACTCTTGATGATTAAATGGCCATTCCCATCCATTTCATTCGGCCATGACCATATGGGAGCCGAATGAATGGTCCTTGAGATCATTCTTGTTGTTTTGCTCAAATTTTGCATGTTTATGTGATAATGACTTGAATTTTGTGGGGAAAATTTGATAAAACTCCTTGCATGCTAAGTGATCATCTAGGTATAGCTTATGCTAGGCTTGCATGTCAATTTTATGGTAGAATATATGTAGAAAATGTGTTGTTTTGGTTTGCAAAACCCGAGGACATGCATGCATGTGGATTTCTCTTAGAATGTTATAAGATTTTGATCATTTGGAAAGATTTTGTTAGTGAGCCTTAATTTCAGTAGGAATAATGTGTTAATATTGATTTATGCTTCTTGTTGCATGGTAATAATTCGTGGTTATCTTTTATAAAATGCATATCTTGTGGTTTCAAAACTTAATGATTGGTCAGTTGAGAAATGTGATCTCTTTTGTTTTGCCATAATTGTACCTTAGGTAAGGATGATCTTGCTGGATTTTAAACGCAGCGGGGGCATGGTAAAACACTTTTACACATACAAAATCCAAATAAAAGCACATAAATCGTGAATAAAAATTCGAGGGATCGAATCTAACCTTTAAAAATAATTCGGAGACAACGATCAGAGATCCTTAGCAGTTGCTCCTCAAGTGTGAAGCACTCCACCGGTATCCACCAAGAAAACGATGTTAAGGAGGAGGAAGGAGGTGGAGAGAATTGGGTTTTCCAAACTTTTTGGGTTTTCGGGTTCTATGTGGGTTAGAATAAAATAGGGTCTATAATAGTGTATTTATAGGAAAAATTTTTAGCTGAAATTTTCCCATAAATAATATTATTATTATCCCATTTATTATTCTCATTAATAATTAAAACACCTTTTAATTATTAATCCTTTTTCTAAACACTTTAGAAATAATTCTCTCTCTTGATTTAATTTCCAAAAATTAAATCCTTGATTAATAATATTAAGAACTTTTCTTAATTAATTTATAATCAATTAAATCTCATTTAATCAATTATTAAATTTTCCAATTAATTATTTATTTCATAAATAAATAATTATTAGACATTATTAATTAATTTCTCCACCATTAAATCATTCTCTTTTTATGGTGTGACCCTGTAGGTTCAATATTAAGCCGGTAGTAGAAATAAATAATAATAAAACTATTTTATCAATATTTATATAAATTCTCTAATTTATTAAATATGATTAATTAATTAATCACATTTATTCTACATCGTGAGGGATACTTCTCAGCATATCGCGACTATCCGGATAATATGAATTCACTGCTTAGAATACCAAAAACCTATTCAGTGAATAGTTACCGTACAATAAACTCCTTCTACCCTATAATGTCCCGATTAAATACAAGGCATGGATCTCGTGTCAAGCCTATCTAATTCAATCACTTTGCTTACCAATTACTATGCGTAGTTCTATGCAAATTAGAAACTCCTTTCTAATTTCATTTACTCTGGCCAGAGATTCCTGAACTAGCATAAGTGGATCATCCTTGAACATTCGCTTCCTTCACTGGAAGGGGTAGATCCTTTATTGATCATACACTATCTTCGTGTACAAATTCCTATACCCGGAAGAGCCCTAATAATTGTCCCTGGAGACTAAGAACTAAACCAAAGCATAGTTCAGTGTACACAAGATGACTATGATGACCTCAAGTCTACGGATACTTGTACAACTATCACTATGTGAACAACTGCTAACACGTGGGTGAACTCCATCAGTTGTTCAGTTGTGCGAGTCATGTTCAGTGAACTTATTCCATAATAAGCATCTACATACTAGCTATAGTGTCACCACACAAATATCTATGAGAACAGACATCCTTCATAATGAAGCAAGCATAGTATGTACCGATCTTTGCGGATTATTAATTACCAGTTAGTAATCCTATGACCAGGAACTATTTAAGTTTAGAGTTATCATCTTTTTAGGTCTCACTATTATGATCTCATCATAATCCATAAAAAGCTTTACTCTAAACTATGGTATATCTTATTTAAACACTTAAATAGATAAAGCCCGTAATAAAAACAAAACAAGTCTTTTATTAATATCAATGAAATCAAAACAGATTACAGAGGGAGTTATTCCTAAATCCTAATTCATGATTGGACTTAGGACATATTCCTTTCAATCTCCCACTTGTACTAAATCCAATCACTCTGGTATCTAATACCCATCTTGTCTTTATGACGATCAAAGTGACTTTCATAAAGTAGCTTTGTGAGTGAGTCTGCTATGTTGTTATGTGTGTCAACTATATTTCAATACAATACAAGAAATGTTACCGCGCTCCCACTAACCCTTTTGTAGACGCATGGTTCATATTCGTTTTTGATAAAATCAAACTCTTTGATTGTCTCATCAAAACGAATGTTCCATCTTTCGAGAAGCCTGCTTTAAACCACATATGGTTCGCAGCAGCTTACACACTAGGTTTTCATTTCTCTTGGAAAGAAAACCATCTGGCTAATTGCCAGATCTCATAGTCGTAGTAAGCAGCATTCGCAAGCAAAATCCGAACTGATTTTAACAGGGCTATAGGTAAAAGGTTTCATCAAAGTCAATCCATTGCCTTTGTTTGAATTCTTTTGCCACAAGCCTGGCCTTAAAGGTCTCCACCTGGCCATCTGCTCTAATCATTCTTTTGTATCCCGTATACATAGATTTCTTTCCGGATTTCATGGCACTATGCCATTTCTCTGAGTCAACACTACTCATAGCCTCATTATAGGTCACATGGTCGTCATCATCAATGATCGACAACTCATTGTCATTCTCAATGACAAGGCCATAATACCTCTCAGGTTGGTGAGACACTCTCCCTGATCTATGAATGGGCTATTCCACAAAAGGTTGTTCAGTCAG
The DNA here is from genome assembly GCF_009905375.1 of Apium graveolens. Lineage (NCBI taxonomy): Eukaryota > Viridiplantae > Streptophyta > Magnoliopsida > Apiales > Apiaceae > Apium > Apium graveolens. The sequence continues at coordinate 208,401,435 of NC_133648.1, forward strand.
AACAGGTTTCCACTTGATCCATAGCAGTTTGTGCTTCTTGAACTTCATCTAGTTCAATTTTGCTCCCACTATTTACTTCAAGGATAAACTCATTTTCCAAGAAGGTAGCATGTCTGGATACAAACACCGATGATCGGTGTAAAAGTAATACCCTAAAGTCTCTTTAGGATATCCCACAAAACTACATTTTACGGATCGATATTCCAGCTTATCTGGGTCAACTTACTTGACATAAGCTTGGACATCCCAAAATCTTAACGTGTTTAAGACTCGGTTTCCTTTCTTTCCATATCTCATACAAAGTTTGAGGAACAGATTTTGGAAGGCACCTTATTCAGTAAATATGCTGAGGTTTCCAATGCATAACCCCATAGGAATACTGGAAGATTTGCATAGCTCATCATGGACCAAACTACGTCTAACAAATTCGATTTCTCATTTCAGATACCAAATCTGGAGGAGTCCACTGGGAGACTATACCATTTACTTTGAGATAATCCAGAAACTCTCCATTCAAGTATTCACCATCTCGGTCTAATCGAAGAATTATAATACTATGTTTGGTTGTTTCTCCACTTCATACTTATATTCTTTGAACTTTTCAAAGGCCTCAGACTTGTGTTTCATCAAACACATATCCGAATCTAGATCTATCATCTATGAAAGTAATGAAGTATGAAAATCCACCTATGGCTTGCTTAGACATTGGTCCACATACATCTGTGTGTACCATTCCTAGCAAATTTGTAGTCATCTCTCCATGTCTACTAAATGGAGACTGTAGTGCCACTATGAAGTGAGATTTTCATCATCCCTTTTCTTTTATTAGTTTGTTCACTCTGAAATAAATTATGTCATATATATACAGACCATTATTTAAAGTACCACGTCCATAAAGAATATTATCTCTAAGAATAGAACATTCATTATTCTCAATAATAAATGAAAATCCAGCCAAGTCTAACATGGGAATAATATTCCTCACAATCGAGGGAACAAAATAACAATTATTTCAAACAATAGTCTTGCCCGTAGGCATATGTAAATGAAATGATTCTACATCTTCAGCAGCAACTCTTGCTCCATTACCCATCAGTAGAATCACCTCCTCTTCCTCAAGAGTCCTACTTCTCCTTGGTCCCTGCAACAAATTGTAGATTTGAGAACCACAGGCGGTATCTAATACCCAAGTAGAAATTTGATTTAATGACATATTCACTTCTATCATGAACATACCTGAATCAAAAGCGGTAGTCTCACTACCCTTCTTCTTCTTCAATTCTGCAAGGTAAACCTTGCAGTTACTCTTCCAGTGCCCCACCTTGTTACAGTGAAAGCAAACAACTTTGCTCTTGGGGTCTTCAACTTTTGGTGGAACCGGCGTTTTCTCACCTACTTTCTTCTTCTTGGAAGAGTTCCTTTTCCTTTTCTTAGGATTGGAACCTTCACCAATTAGAAGAACAGAACTCTTCTTAGGGGGAAAATTCGTTTCCGCAGTCTTCAACATGTTGTGGAGTTCAGGCAGGCTGACATCCAACTTATTCATGTGAAAGTTCACAACAAACTGCGAGAACGAACTCGGAAGCGATTGCAAGACCAAGTCTTGGCTCAGCTCCCCATCCATGGCAAAACCAAGTTGTCCAAGACGTTCAATCAAATTGATCATCTTAAGTACATGGTCATTCACAGATGATCCCTCAGACATCCTACAACCGAACAGCTCCTTCGATATCTCATATCGAGCTGTCCTCCCTGCCACATCATACAACTCTTGTAGATGCATGAGGATAGTGTGAGCATCCATATGCTCATGTTGCTTCTGTAGCTCAATGTTCATGGAAGCTAGCATGATGCATTGAGCAACATTTGCATCATCTATCCACTTACGATACACAACATGTTCATCATTATGTGCATCACTAGCAGGTTCAGTAGACTTAGGTGAGTCAATCATGTATTCTAGCTTCTCAATCCTGAGAACAATTCTCAAGTTTTGAAGCCAGTCAGCATAATTAGGACCAGTCAATTTATGAGCATCTAGTATGCTCCTGAGTGATAGTGCAAAAGACATAATGTATATTGTAAATCTGTAAATGGTAAACACATAACAACACTTAGCAAATATTCGATTTCATTTTAAAAACACTATATGAATCGGGTCTTTATTCATAAGTGGCTCCCACTAGTTTTCCTAATTTATTCAACCCTCTACGTGAAAAATTAAGCATTCATAATGCTAGTGGGAATAGGGATCCTACATTCCATTACACAACCCCGGCTGTGGCACGAAACGCCATGTAATGTTCAATAGGCAGACAACTCTTGTCAATTACATCTTATGTTATTCCCTAATCAAACTTTAGCCTCTTGAATAATTGAGTCACGGCTGTGGCACGACAAACTCAATATTCTAAGTCAAGTCTAACCCAACATTCCGTACAATTGAATCAGTCCCCAAAGGCCCACGGCTGTGGCACGTAACGACCTTTAGATTCTTATTCAATGTATACATCTCTATGTAATAGAAAAGTATTTCTTATTTCGAAATCAAAGCCCTCGGCTGTAGCACGAACCGACAATGATTCAAAAATAAGAACTACTTTCTATCATGTTGGAAGGCTATGACCGACACAAGCCCATTGTATCATTGGCCAATTACTACTTGATATTATTTAATTTTAGAGGGATTATATTACGTTACAATCATAAACATATTATAAAGAAATTCTTCCTTTTAAATTAAATATTTCAAATCAATAATCAATAATCAGATGATTCCCAGATCAGGTGGAGCATTGTCAAGAGGCGTCACTTAATAACCCTTTCTTACAGAAAGAAATCTGTTGTTGACAGAATCATCCTTTCTCTCATATCGAAAATTCATATTCAATAACGTGTTTCATAAATACAAGAATCTCATGATTTTATTCATAATATTATTATTAAGGTTATGAAACAATTTCACTATACTAGGTTGTCTAACAAACGCCTTATGTTTATTTAAGTTCACCTAAATCTATCATCGCATGATAAACTAAGCATATATCACATATATAAATATGAATAAACATCAAGGTAGGCATGTTATATCATCTAGCACATTAGTCTAAGCATTATACATCTCTATGTATCACATGAAGCATTTAAAAGCAATTAAAATAGTCAAAAACATCTTTAAAACACTTCACGGAAATATAAACAGTTCAAAACTTTTATATAAACTAAAATTGATCACTCCATTAGATCCGTCTCGGAAAAACGAATCCAACGGTATATTGCATGCCCAAAATGGAGTTACGAAACTCCCAGAAAAACAATTTTAAAATCAACAGACGGGCTGTAACGCATTACAGGAACGCGTTACAAGCCCTGTAACGCATTCCAGTGATGTGTTACACCCCTTTTAAGCCATTAAAGGGTGTAACGCATTCCGTGAATGCGCCACAGATGTGTAACGCATTCCCGGAATGTGTTACACCCCTATTTTTTTTTTGTTTTTCAAAAGCCGCCGCCGCCCTTTCTCGAATTCCGTGCAAGTCAGACCTGACAGCCTGTTCTTTCTTTCTCCGTGCCAACAGCAGAGTAACAAACAAGCAGCAGTACAAACAAATATACTTACAATTCATATTTATATATATATGATTATTTAATTACGAATTTAATTGTAAGAACTTCAAAAATTCATAATAAAAAATCTATACATCCTAAAATTATGAAACAAATACCCAGACGTTCTACAACACTTGTAGAACCCAGATCAACATTCAAAATTATTCTGAGAAACGATTTCTCATCAGACAAAATTAATCAATAATATAACTTGTAAAAATCATAATTAATTCATATAAGCACATAAAATTCTAAAATTTTTACCACAGATCTATATGCATACAACCTATGCTCTGATACCACTGTTGGATTTTAAACGCAGCGGGGGCATGGTAAAACACTTTTACACATACAAAATCCAAATAAAAGCACATAAATCGTGAATAAAAATTCGAGGGATCGAATCTAACCTTTAAAAATAATTCGGAGACAATGATCAGAGATCCTTAGCAGTTGCTCCTCAAGTGTGAAGCACTCCACCGGTATCCACCAAGAAAACGATGTTAAGGAGGAGGAAGGAGGTGGAGAGAATTGGGTTTTCCAAACTTTTTGGGTTTTCGGGTTCTATGTGGGTTAGAATAAAATAGGGTCTATAATAGTGTATTTATAGGCAAAATTTTCAGCTGAAATTTTCCCATAAATAATATTATTATTATCCCATTTATTATTCTCATTAATAATTAAAACACCTTTTAATTATTAATCATTTTTCTAAACACTTTAGAAATAATTCTCTCTCTTGATTTAATTTCCAAAAATTAAATCCTTAATTAATAATATTAAGAACTTTTCTTAATTAATTTATAATCAATTAAATCTCATTTAATCAATTATTAAATTTGCCAATTAATTATTTATTTCATAAATAAATAATTATTAGACATTATTAATTAATTCCTCCACCATTAAATCATTCTCTTTTTATGGTGTGACCCCGTAGGTTCAATATTAAGCCGGTAGTAAAATAAATAATAATAAAACTATTTTATCATTATTTATATAAATTCTCTGATTTATTAAATATGATTAATTAATTAATCACATTTATTCTACATCGTGAGGGATACTTCTCAGCATATCGCGACTATCCGGATAATATGAATTCACTGCTTAGAATACCAAGAACCTATTCAGTGAATAGTTACCGTACAATAAACTCCTTCTACCCTATAATGTCCCGATTAAATACAAGGCATGGATCTCATGTCAAGCCTATCTAATTCAATCACTTTGCTTACCAATTACTATGCGTAGTTCTATGCAATTTAGAAACTCCTTTCTAATTTCATTTACTCTGGCCAGAGATTCCTGAACTAGCATAAGTGGATCATTCTTGAACATTCATTTCCTTCACTGGAAGGGGTAGATCCTTTATTGATCATACACTATCTTCGTGTACAAATTCCTATACCCGGAAGAGCCCTAATAATTATCCCTGGAGACTAAGAACTAAACCAAAGCATAGTTCAGTGTACACAAGATGACTATGATGACCTCAAGTCTAAGGATACTTGTACAACTATCACTATATGAACAACTGCTGACACGTGAGTGAACTCCATCAGTTGTTCAGTTGTGCGAGTCATGTTCATTGAACTTATTCCATAATAAGCATCTACATACTAGCTATAGTGTCACCACACAAATATCTATGAGAACAGACATCCTTCATAATGAAGCAAGCATAGTATGTACCGATCTTTGTGGATTATTAATTACCAGTTAGTAATCCTATGACCAGGAACTATTTAAGTTTAGAGTTATCATCTTTTTAGGTCTCACTATTATGATCTCATCATAATCCATAAAAAGCTTTACTCTAAACTATGGTATATCTTATTTAAACACTTAAATAGATAAAGCCCGTAATAAAAACAAAACAAGTCTTTTATTAATATCAATGAAATCAAAACATATTACAGAGGGAGTTATTCCTAAATCCTAATTCATGATTGGACTTAGGACATATTCCTTTCAATCTCCCACTTGTACTAAAGCCAATCACTCTGGTATCTAATACCCATCTTGTCTTTATGACGATCAAAGTGACTTTCATAAAGTAGCTTTGTGAGTGGGTCTGCTATGTTGTTATGTGTGTCAACTCTATTTCAATACAATACAAGAAATGTTACCGCGCTCCCACTAACCCTTTTGTAGACGCATGGTTCATCTTCGTTTTTGATAAAATCAAACTCTTTGATTGTCTCATCAAAACGAATGTTCCATCTTTCGAGAAGCCTGCTTTAAACCACATATGGTTCGCAGCAGCTTACACACTAGGTTTTCATTTCTCTTGGAAAGAAAACCATCTGGCTAATTGCCAGATCTCATAGTCGTAGAAAGCAGCATTCGCAAGCAAAATCCGAACTGATTTTAACAGGGCTATAGGTAAAAGGTTTCATCAAAGTCAATCCATTGCCTTTGTTTGAATTCTTTTGCCACAAGCCTGGCCTTAAAGGTCTCCACCTGGCCATCTGCTCTAACCATTCTTTTGTATCCCGTATACATAGATTTCTTTCCGGATTTCATGGCACTATGCCATTTCTCTGAGTCAACACTACTCATAGCCTCATTATAGGTCACAGGGTCGTCATCATCAATGATCGACAACTCATTGTCATTCTCAATGACAAGGCCATAATACCTCTCAGGTTGGCGAGACACTCTCCCTGATCTATGAATGGGCTGTTCCACAAAAGGTTGTTCAGTCAAAACAGGTTTCCACTTGATCCATAGCAGTTTGTGCTTCTTGAACTTCATCTAGTTCAATTTTGCTCCCACTGTTTACTTCAAGGATAAACTCCTTTTCCAAGAAGGTAGCATGTCTGGATACAAACACCCGATGATCGGTGTAAAAGTAATACCCTAAAGTCTCTTTAGGATATCCCACAAAATTACATTTTACGGATCGATATTCCAGCTTATCTGGGTCAACTTACTTGACATAAGCTTGGACATCCCAAAATCTTAACGTGTTTAAGACTCGGTTTCCTTTCTTTCCATATCTCATACAAAGTTTGAGGAACAGATTTTGGAAGGCACCTTATTCAGTAAATATGCTGAGGTTTCCAATGCATAACCCCATAGGAATATTGGAAGATTTGCATAGCTCATCATGGACCGAACTATGTCTAACAAAGTTCGATTTCTCATTTCAGATACCAATCTGGAGGAGTCCACTGGGAGACTATACCATTTACTTTGAGATAATCCAGAAACTCTTCATTTAAGTATTCACCATCTCGATCTAATCGAAGAATTATAATACTATGTTTGGTTGTTTCTCCACTTCATACTTATATTCTTTGAACTTTTCAAAGGCCTCAGACTTATATTTCATCAAACACATATCCGAATCTAGATCTATCATCTATGAAAGTAATGAAGTATGAAAATCCACCTATGGCTTGCTTAGACATTGGTCCACATACATCTGTGTGTACCATTCCTAGCAAATTTGCAGTCATCTCTCCATGTCTACTAAATGGAGACTGCAGTGCCACTATGAAGTGAGATTTTCATCATCCCTTTTCTTTTATTAGTTTGTTCACTCTGAAATAAATTATGTCACATACATACAGACCATTATTTAAAGTACCACGTCCATAAAGAATATTATCTCTAAGAATAGAACATTCATTATTCTCAATAATAAATGAAAATCCAGCCAAGTCTAACATGGGAATAATATTCCTCACAATCGAGGGAACAAAATAACAATTATTTCAAACAATAGTCTTGCCCGTAGGCATATGTAAATGAAATGATTCTACATCTTCAGCAGCAACTCTTGCTCCATTACCCATCAGTAGAATCACCTCCTCTTCCTCAAGAGTCCTACTTCTCCTTGGTCCCTGCAACAAATTGCAGATTTGAGAACCACAGGCGGTATCTAATACCCAAGTAGAAATTTGATTTAATGACATATTCACTTCTATCATGAACATACCTGAATCAAAAGCGGTAGTCTCACTACCCTTCTTCTTCTTCAATTCTGCAAGGTAAACATTGCAGTTACTCTTCCAGTGCCCCACCTTGTTACAGTGAAAGCAAACAACTTTGCTCTTGGGGTCTTCAGCTTTTGGTGGAACCGGCATTTTCTCACCTACTTTCTTCTTCTTGGAAGAGTTCCTCTTCCTTTTCTTAGGATTGGAACCTTCACCAATTAGAAGAACAGAACTCTTCTTAGGGGGAAAATTCGTTTCCGCAGTCTTCAATATGTTGTGGAGTTCAGGCAGGCTGACATCCAACTTATTCATGTGAAAGTTCACAACAAACTGCGAGAACGAACTCGGAAGTGATTGCAAGACCAAGTCTTGGCTCAGCTCCCCATCCATGGCAAAACCAAGTTGTCCAAGACGTTCAATCAAATTGATCATCTTAAGTACATGGTCATTCACAGATGATCCCTCAGACATCCTACAACCGAACAGCTCCTTCGATATCTCATATCGAGCTGTCCTCCCTGCCACATCATACAACTCTTGTAGATGCATGAGGATAGTGTGAGCATCCATATGCTCATGTTGCTTCTGTAGCTCAATGTTCATGGAAGCTAGCATGATGCATTGAGCAACATTTGCCTCATCTATCCACTTACGATACACAACATGTTCATCATTATGTGCATCACTAGCAGGTTCAGTAGACTTAGGTGAGTCAATCACGTATTCCAGCTTCTCAATCCTGAGAACAATTCTCAAGTTTCGAAGCCAGGCAGCATAATTAGGACCAGTCAATTTATGAGCATCTAGTATACTCCTGAGTGATAGTGCAAAAGACATAATGTATATTGTAAATCTGTAAATGGTAAACACATAACAACACTTAGCAAATATTCGATTTCATTTTAAGAACACTATATGAATCGGGTCTTTATTCATAAGTGGCTCCCACTAGTTTTCCTAATTTATTCAACCCTCTACGTGAAAAATTAAGCATTCATAATGCTAGTGGGAATAGGGATCCTACATTCCATTACACAACCCCGGCTGTGGCACGAAACGCTATGTAATGTTCAATAGGCAGACAACTCTTGCCAATTACATCTTATGTTATTCCCTAATCAAACTTTAGCCTCTTGAATAATTGAGTCACGGCTGTGGCACGACAAACTCAATATTCTAAGTCAAGTCTAACCCAACATTCCGTACAATTGAATCAGTCCCCAAAGGCCCACGGCTGTGGCACGTAACAACCTTTAGATTCTTATTCAATGTACACATCTCTATGTAATAGAAAAGTATTTCTTATTTCGAAATCAAAGCCCTCGGCTGTAGCACGAACCGACAATGATTCAAAAATAAGAACTACTTTCTATCATGTTGGAAGGCTATGACCGACACAAGCCCGTTGTATCATTGGCCAATTACTACTTGATATTATTTAATTTTAGAGGGATTATATTACGTTACAATCATAATCATATTATGAAGAAATTCTCCCTTTTAAATTAAATATTTCAAATCAATAATCAATAATCAGATGATTCCCAGATCAGGTGGAGCATTGTCAAGAGGCGTCACTTAATAACCCTTTCTTACAGAAAGAAATCCATTGTTGACAGAATCATCCTTTCTCTCATATCGAAAATTCATATTCAATAACGTGTTTCATAAACACAAGAATCTCATGATTTTATTCATAATATTATTATTAAGGTTATGAAACAATTTCACTATACTAGGTTGTCTAACAAACGCCTTATGTTTATTTAAGTTCACCTAAATCTATCATCGCATGATAAACTAAGCATATATGACATATATAAACATGAATAAACATCAAGGTAGGCATGTTATATCATCTAGCACATTAGTCTAAGCATTATACATCTCTATGTATCACATGAAGCATTTAAAAGCAATTAAAATAGTCAAAAACATCTTTAAAACACTTCACGGAAATATAAACAGTTCAAAACTTTTATATAAACTAAAATTGATCACTCCATTAGATCCGTCTCGGAAAAACAAATCCAACGGTATATTGCATGCCCAAAACGGAGTTACGAAACTCCCATAAAAACAATTTTAAAATCAATAGACGGGCTGTAACGCATTACAGGAACGCGTTACAAGCCCTGTAACGCATTCCGGTGATGCGTTACACCCCTTTTAAGCCATTAAAGGGTGTAACGCATTCCGTGAATGCGCCACAGATGTGTAACACATTCCCGGAATGCGTTACACCCTATTTGTTTTTTGTTTTTCAGCAGCCGCCACCGCCCTTTCTCGAATTCCGTGCAAGTCAGACCTGACAGCCTGTTCTTTCTTTCTCCGTGCCAACAGCAGAGTAACAAACAAGCAGCAGTACAAACAAATATACTTACAATTCATATTTATATATATATGATTATTTAATTACGAATTTAATTGTAAGAACTTCAAAAATTCATAATAAAAAATCTATACATCCTAAAATTATGAAAAAAATACCCAGACGATCTACAACACTTGTAGAACCCAGATCAACATTCAAAATTATTCTGAGAAACGATTTCTCATCAGAAAAAATTAATCCATAATATAACTTGTAAAAATCATAATTAATTAAATTTGCCAATTAATTATTTATTTCATAAATAAATAATTATTAGCCATTATTAATTAATTCCTCCACCATTAAATCATTCTCTTTTTATGGTGTGACCCTGTAGGTTCAATATTAAGCCGGTTGTAGAAATAAATAACAATAAAACTATTTTATCATTATTTATATAAATTCTCTAATTTATTAAATATGATTAATTAATTAATCACATTTATTCTACATCGTGAGGGATACTTCTCAGCATATCGCGACTATCCGGATAATATGAATTCACTGCTTAGAATACCAAGAACCTATTCAGTGAATAGTTACCGTATAATAAACTCCTTCTACCCTACAATGTCCCGATTAAATACAAGGCATGGATCTCGTGTCAAGCCTATCTAATTCAATCACTTTGCTTACCAATACTATGCGTAGTTCTATGCAAATTAGAAACTCCTTTCTAATTTCATTTACTCTGGCCAGAGATTCCTGAACTAGCATAAGTGGATCAGACATCCTTCATAATGAAGCAAGCATAGTATGTACCGATCTTTGCGGATTAATAATTACCATTTAGTAATCCTATGACCATGAACTATTTAAGTTTAGAGTTATCATCTTTTTAGGTCTCACTATTATGATCTCATCATAATCCATAAAAAGCTTTACTCTAAACTATGGTATATCTTATTTAAACACTTAAATAGATAAAGCCCGTAATAAAAACAAAACAAGTCTTTATTAATATCAATGAAATCAAAAACAGATTACATAAAAGTTATTCCTAAATCCTAATAGATGATTGGACTTAGGACATATTCCTTTCAGATCTCACCCAAGGTTATTTTGAGAATAAGGGAGTTAATTCAGTAGAATACCATGTATAAGTCTTGGTTTAAGTATTGAGTTGTTGTTAGTTGAGTTTGTCAAGTTAAAACCTTGGAGAAATGAGAGTTATAGTTTCTGCAGAAAATCAGTTTAGTACCCTGAGGTTTAGAGTGCGTTTTGACCATGTCATTGATGTGCACTTTGAGGCCCAAGCTACCAGAAGTTAGTATTGGGAGTATATAAAAGGTTTTAGGATTTGGTTCGAGGTTTGCATGTCTTTTGGTTAGGTGCACAAGTAGAATAACAAAATCTGTCCAGCAGGGGACAGTTTTGTTGCAACTTAGAAATAGGAAGATTTGACCATGTCATGGGTAGGCCCTCATTAGGCCCTATTGGGCCTTTGTTAGAGGGAGTGTCATAGAAGTTTTTCCAACCATATTTCATAGGATATGAGTTAGAACCATGTGTCACAAGTTAATTCAAGTCAGGGCATTTTCTGCCCAGAAAAACAGGGGAACCTTGGACTTTTAGCTTAGGCCCAAGAAGGCCCAAGCCAGGCCCTTGAGCCACATCAAGTTTGTGAGATGCCCTTAGGTCAGGAGAGTCTTGTGTAAAAGTTTTGAAGGAAAACTTGTAGTTTAAGAGTGTCTAATGCACTCAAGAAACCATAGTTGTCATCCTGAAATTTGCACCAGTGAGCGCTTTCACTTATCACATAGTTTTAGAACACTTAGAGGTGAGTATTAGGTCGACCACCATAGTTGTAAGATGGTATAAGGTCAGTAGAGCTAAAGGCACAAGTGAGGGTCAATAGGTTTTGGATAATTTAGGAAAGGCACATCGAGTTAGGAAGCCAAAATTAGAAGACCTTGTCTAGTTTAGCGACCAAGTGACTTAAGTGGTGAGTCGAGATCATCCAAGCCTAGTGTTGCATTATGGTATATATGGTGTTATTTGGTGTTAATATATGATATGTGAATATGTGGCTATGTGTGTACTTTGGTAATTTAAAAGTGAATATAAAATTAAGTGCGTATAGGCCTAAGTGCCATCCGTGTTTAATTTCAAGTTGTAAATAGGTTAAGATGGTAAGAATATATTATAATGAGGATTATTATTATTATGTAGGATCTCGAGACGAGGGAAAACTTGCCATAAAGGTCGAGTGAAGCTCCAGTTGCTCCTACCAGTCAGACCAGACCAGCCTTTCTCAAGGCAAGTGATTCAACTTGACCTTCGTATTTACTGTTAATAGTTCATACATTGCTACAACTATCCTGTGTCATTTGATTTATTAAATCAAGCGTATCTTATGTTTATCTTTGAATTATATAGAGATGCCATGAACCCTCGAGTACGTATTGCAAGTAGTTCAAAAGTCTTTTCATGACAGTTGAATGCCATGATAAAATAAAGAGTTGTTATAATACTTGATTGATCCTCTTGATTAACTTGCTAATGATTCCTAAGTATTAATATCTCACCCTGAAACTTGAACCCCTATAGAACCTTACCTTGAACTCTGATAGTCAGATACTTACCAAAGTGATTCCTCATTTATTGATACCCTCTTTCTTATCCTAAAGCTTGACAATTCTGATATATCCTGAGTTAAAGATCATTTCTGCATACCCTAACACCCTTAGTATTCATGAAGCCTACCTTCTTGATGATCCAGCACTTGAACCTTGATGAGAAACCATTGCTTAAATCCCAATTTGGCATTACCCTTTTATAATATCCAATAGCCTCACTGAATTCCCTTGTCTAAATCTTTGAGATATGAAAACCATTCAGTTACTTTAATAGAGTATAGTTTTGTGAATCATGGCCCTGAGATTTAGTACCATATTTCCCGTGTTTCGAGTTAATCTATATTCCCTTAATAAAAATGTTTACTGTTAAAAGAGATTTTGTTATAATTCGGCATCAGTTTTTGAAATAAATAAAATGTGGGTTTTCAGTCCCAAAGGGGGATAAATGTTTTCCTTGAATAGTGGATCTGGACTGAGACGCGAGTCCTTTCCACACTTATATTAGGCTTAAAAGTTGCCTAGGGATTCCCGTTAATGTATTAGAACCCAGCGAGGTTCGGGATTACTTCGCGGCTGATCACCGGCTATAATCCGTAGCGTCATAAAATGATTTTAATTAAGACATGATTTTAAAATTGTTTTGATACAAGCAAAATGATGCCATCTCACACAGTTTTATCTCTCGTTACCATTGGTTATGTCTTTCCATTGTCATTCTTTAATGTATATCTCGATTTATGTTTTGTGTCGTACTGTTAGCACTTGTTGAGCATTTGGCTCACTCCTTGCTTTACCCTGATATTACAACTAGTAGCTATGGTTAGATTCAAGCAGACTGCCCGTAAGACCTGTGATGCTGATGCTTATGTTCGAGCTCAGGTATAATAAGTGATAGTAGTTTGTGTGAGGACTCGGTATTCAAAATAAGATGTAATAGTTGGTAGTGTTGGGCTGTTCCAAACCCTAAACTGTAAGATCTTGGATTTGGTTGTGTTATCTCTTTTAAAATTTTGTAATAGCTATATTTAATTTGCTGTTTAAGTTGGGGGCGTGACAGGTTTTGGTATCAGAGCTACAGTTTAGAGTCCCTGGACAGCCCAAATAGGTTATAGGATATGTGTGTAGGTTATAGATAATATGCGAGAGAGTAGGTTAAGTAAATTATAATTAATACTCCTCTTATTGGTTGTCAGCAAAGGGCGCATTCCTCGTCATCCTCTGGGTCGGACGACACTATTGCTTTCTCCGTGTATGCTGAGTTGAGGCGCGAGTTCGACATGCTTCAGGGAAAGTACGACCGACTGATAGACCGACTGAAGAACGTATATCCGGACAGTCGAAACTACGAAGGGAAGACCAAGGAGCAGATGACTGCGAGACTTGAGACCTTGGTTCAATACGTCAACACTAAGCTTGAGGAGATGCCAGCGACCGGGACCGTACCAGCCAGTATGTCATTCAGATGGTGGCGGATGAGCTCCAGAGCATTGTGAAGACGCTTCGAGAGGAAAAGACTACCAAGCCCCGTTCAGATGGAGTGGAGCCTTAGTTCTTTCCATTTACCTTTCATGTTGTTGTACTATCAGACTCTATGGAATCCCCAGTTGTTTCCGTTGTTTCCTTTAAATAAGCCTGTTATTCCTAGAATCAGACTTTGTCCCAATCCTATGCATTGTGACCTTTAAAATTTCAATAATTATGTGCTATTGTTCCATTTGCTCTCAACTGTTATTTTACGTTTTTATCATCATATCTGCTTAATTTGGAAACTTGACCCCATATGTAAATGAGAATGCCATACGATACCCTCGAATCATTTTATCATTCATATTTGTTTTGACACAACTCTTATTTCAGGATCATGCCTCCCAAAAAGAAGAACCCAACAACTACATCCACCACAGACCCAAACATTCTTCGATTACTGGAAACTTTGTAACAACAAACCAATGCTATAGCTCAACAACAACTAACTCTTCAACAACGAATTGAAAACCAAGATAACCGTGAGCCACACCAACCACCTGAACCACCAGTACCACCTAGACGAATTGTCACTTTCAAGGCTTTTCAGAATGTGAATCCACCTGCATTTCATGATACCACTGATCCAGTGATAGCTAACACATGGATCAAGGAGATGGAAAGGGCTTTTGAGTTGGTACAGTTAGGAGACGATCAGAAGGCGCCGTATGCTACTTACTTCTTGAAGGGAGAAGTCATCTATTCGTGGGAATCAGTAAAAGCTATGGAAGTCACTCAGCAGGTTTCTTGGGAGAGATTTAAGAAGTTATTTCTGGACAAGTATTACCCTAAGTACATGCAGAATCAGATGGAGCTAAAATTTCTTGAGTTGAAGTAAGGGAATATGACGGTATTGGAGTATGAGAAGAAGTTCACTGAGTTGTCAAGATTTGTGACAAAGTATACCAGCACTGAGGAAGAAGAAGCAAAGAAATTTCAGCAAGGATTGGAGCCTTGGATCAGAGATAGGGTGGCTATGTTTGAGCTTGAAACTTATGCGGGAGTAGTACAGAAAGCTGCTCTGATTGAGAATAATGGGATGCAGTCAAGGAAAGAGAGGGATAACAAGAAAAGGAAGGTTCCATTTTATGGAGAAAAGTCTGAAGCAGGAAGTTCACAAGATCGGAATGTAAAGAGGATTGGTTTCCAGAAGGGTGGAAATTTTGAAAAGAAAGGAAATTTGGGTAAAAGGCAAGAATCGAAAGGGAACAATCAGGCAAGCCAAGGGCAAGTTGGAGAAAACAGGTTCCAGAGGCCAGAATGCAAGCACTGCGGAAGAAGGCACCCCGGAGTGTGTAATAAGCTGAGCATGACATGCTACAGGTGCAATCAGAAGGGACATTTGGCGAATGAGTGCAAGATGCCGAAGCCAGGAGTTACGTGCTACAAGTGTGGAAAGACTGGACACATAGCTAGGGAATGCAAGGCAACCGGACCAGTCAAGGCTCTGATGAATGTGACAAGTACCAGTGCAAGCGTGCCAGCCGAGGTATTGGCATTACCTCCACCACCCGCACCAACCCCGCAAGCGACAGCAAGGACATTTGATTTAAAGATGAAGGATGCTGTACAGAATTCGGAGGTGATAGCAAGTACACTTTTACTCAATAATGTCAAAGCTAAAGTATTGATTGATTCGGGAGCAACAAGATCTTTCATATCAGAATCTTTTGTTGATAAGCTTCAATGTGAGAAAATGATTATGAGTGAGGTAGTAAATGTGGTAATTGCGAATCAGGAGAAGATTCCTGTGAATCAATTTTGTCCAAAGTGTGAGATTGATATTTCGGGGTATAAGTTTTCAGCCGACTTGATACTTTTCAAGTTGGGAGAGTTTGATATAATTTTAGGAATGAATTGGTTAGCAGAGAATAGCGCTCAGATTAATTGTAAGACCAAGAGAGTGTATTTAAAGATGAAGAGTGGAGAGAAGGTAGTATTTAAGGGGCAGAGGCAAGAGCAACTATTTCTTACGATTGTTCAGGCTAAGAAGCTACTTAGAAAAGGTTGTGAGTCATTCCTAGCTTATGTAGTGGATTCGGAAAAAGGTAGCCCCAGCATGGAAGATATCCCTGTAGTTAACGAGTTCCCGGATGTGTTTCCCGATGAACTACCAGGCTTACCACCAGATCGACAAATCAAGTTCGAGATCAATCTTGCTCCAGGAACGGAACCAGTTTCAAAGGCCCCATATAGGATGGCACCAGCAGAAATGAAAGAGTTGGCGATCCAGCTACAAGAATTGTTAGATAAGGGAGTGATACGGCCAAGTGCGTCGCCATGGGGAGCACCTGTTCTGTTTGTAAAGAAGAAAGATGGGAGTATGCGTCTATGCATAGATTACCGGGAGTTGAATAAGGTAACGATCAAGAACCGCTACCCGCTACCAAGGATAGATGACCTTTTTGATCAGTTGAAGGGAGCAAAATGCTTTTCGAAGATTGATTTGAGATCGGGATACCATCAATTAAAGATCAAAGAAGAAGATGTTTCCAAGACCGCATTCAGGACCAGATATGGGCATTATGAATTCCTAGTAATGCCGTTTGGATTGACCAACGCTCCGGCCGCATTTATGGATCTGATGAATCGGGTATTTAAGAAGTATTTGGACAAATTTGTCATGGTATTTATTGATGACATCCTTATTTATTCTAAGTCGGAAGAAGAACATAAGCAACACCTCTGGATAGCATTGGGGATACTCCGACAAGAGAAGTTGTATGCCAAGTTTACCAAATGTGAGTTTTGGTTAAAGGAAGTTCAATTTTTGGGGCATGTCATTGGAAATGAGGGAGTTAAAGTGGATCCGGCAAAGATTGAGGCAGTTATGAGTTGGGAGAGGCCAAAGACTCCTACGGAAGTGTGAAGTTTTCTAGGATTGGCCGGATACTATAGAAGATTCGTCAAGGATTTATCGGAGATCGCCACGCCATTGACCAAGTTAACCAGAAAGAATCAAAAGTTTGAATGGAGTGCAGAATGTGAAGATAGCTTTCAAGAGTTGAAGCAGAATTTGGTAACAGCTCCGGTGTTGGTACTTCCAGATGATCAAGGGAACTTTGTAATATTCAGCGACGCTTCACATAAGGGTTTGGGTTGTGTGTTGATGCAACACAGTAAAGTGATCGCATATGCATCAAGACAGTTAGAACCGCATGAGTTAAAGTACCCGACGCATGACTGGGAACTAGCCGCCATAGTGTTCGCACTTAAGATTTGGAGACATTACCTCTACGGAGAGAAGTGTGAAATCTACACGGATCACAAGAGTTTAAAGTACATTTTTACTCAGAAAGAGCTCAATATGAGGCAGAGGAGATGGCTGGAATTGATCAAGGACTATGACTGTTCGATAAATTACTATCCTGGAAAGGCGAATGTAGTGGCCGATGCTCTGAGTAGGAAGGAGAGACTGAATATGATGATAACATCAAAAGAGTTATCTAAAGAAATCGAAAGATTGGAATTGGAACTTTGTGCTTATGGAAAAGTCGAGGAAGTTTATCGTGCAATGAACTTTCAGCCAACACTAGTGCAAAGGATAAAGAAGTGTCAAGAAGAAGTAATGGAGAAAGAGAAGAATCAGTTATCTGGAGAGGAGATTAATACTCAAAGGGATGAGCAAGGGATACTAAGGTTTTCATCCAGAATATGGATTCCTCATGTACTTGAATTAAAGAATGAGATCCTCCATGAAGCCCACAATTCGAAATTTTCAATCCACCCGGGAAGCACCAAGATGTATCGAGACTTAAAGAAAAACTTTTGGTGGCCAAATATGAAGCAAGACGTGGCAGAATGGGTTGCGAAGTGTTATACTTGTCAGAAAGTAAAGGCAGAACATAAACGACCAAGTGGATTAATTCAGCCCCTGAAGATTCCAGAATGGAAATGGGAAAATATCGCTATGGACTTTATAGTAGGACTACCGCGAACGAAATCCGGACATGACGCAATATGGGTTATAATTGATCATCTTACGAAGTCGGTGCATTTCCTTCCAATAAATGAGAAGTCGTCACAGGACAAGTTGGTTCATCTGTATGTGCGCGGAATCGTACTAAGGCATGGAGTACCCGTTTTAATAGTTTCAGACAGAGATCCCTGATTTAACTCGAGATTCTGGAAGCAGTTTCAGGAATGTCTTGGCACGAAGTTGAATATGAGCACGGCATACCACCCCAGACTGATGGCCAGAGTGAAAGGAAAATTCAAACAATTGAAGACATGTTGCGCAGTTGTGCAATCGATTTTGCAGGAAGTTGGGACGACCACTTGCCGTTGATTGAATTCTCTTATAACAACAGCTATCATTCCAGTATCGGCATGCCACCATACGAAGCTTTGTACGGGTGAAAATGTAGATCACCAACAAGTTGGGATGAAGTAGGAGAAGGAAGAATTCTCGGCTCGGAATTGGTACAACAGTTGCATGACTCGGTCAAGTTAATTCAGAAAAGGTTGCTTGCTGCTCAAGATAGACAGAGGAAGTATGCGGATCCAGCGTGTAAGGATGTTCAATTCCAAATTGGCGAAGCTGTGTTGCTGAAGGTGTCACCTAGAAAAGGGTTGATGAGATTTGGCAAGAAAGGGAAGTTAGCACCTAGATACATAGGTCCTTTTGAGATTTTGAGTCAAGTAGGAAAGGTGGCCTACGAGTTGGCCTTACCACCTCAGTATAAGCATGTGCACAATGTGTTCCATATGTCGTTGCTTAAGAAGTACAATCCTGACGCTAGCCATGTGATAGAATATGAACCTGTAGAAATTCAGGCAGACCTGTCATTTGTGGAGCAACCGGTTAAAATACTCGATTGACAAGTAAAGAGTCTTAGGAATAAGTCGGTAAAGATAGTGAAAGTGCTTTGGAGGAACCCTAAGGTTGAAGAATCGACTTGGGAGTTAGAGTCTGATATGCGTTCCCGGTATCCTCATCTGTTCTCTTAGATTCTGGGGACAGAATCCCTTAAGGGGGAGAGGATGTTACGACCGGTATCTTCGTGTAATATTATTTGTGGATTTGGTATAATATTAAAGCCGAATGAAAATATATTTAATGATTGTACGTTTGTGTGAGTGAAAATTTCTGCATTATAAATTTGCTTTATGTAGTATATGATTTTTTCAAAGCAAGAGTTTATTTAATTTCTTTATTTTTGATTTATAAGGAATATTCTAAGCCTTGGAAAAATTTTCTTTTAAAAGGTATTTTGTTCACAAATTTTGAAAATGATTTTTATAAAGTCTTTAAAAATCCAAGTTATTTTATGGTATAAATTTTATAATTTTTGAACTTGTATTTTATTTTATAAAAATAAATCATTATAAATTTTAGTTGTCATATTTAGCAAATTACAAGAAAGCCCTTGCATGCAAACCACCCTCTCATTCTTTTCAAGGACAAAGAGGACAATTCCAACCTCACTAACTCTTATTTCTCTAGCCAATTTCCTTCTTTACCCTTGCATGCAAAATGCACCAAGTATAAGTGGAGGGATAGACTTGTTAATTCTCCTTTCCATTCAAATTTTGTCAAATCATATACCATAAAAACAAGCAAATGTCATGATCATTCTCATACTCCACCCACACCTCACTCTCTCCTCCCTCCCTTCTCCCTCCTCTCGGCTCTCCCCTCTCACTCTCGGCTAAAAGCCGAAACCCCCCCTCCCCATTTTTTTTCTTCAATCCTCAACCAAGCTTCCACTCTTTACACAAGTAAATGTTACTTCCCATACCATGATCACTCATATTTCAAAGAGTTTTGAGTAGAAAGTTTAAGTTTAAAGGTTGCATGTAAAAGTTTTAGTGAAACTCAAAATACAACCTTGATTCTTGTGAGTTTAGGGTTGTTTTTGAGAGGACTACAAGGAATGGATAAGTGCCAAGTCTTGAGAAGAAAACTCTTGATGATTAAATGGCCATTCCCATCCATTTCATTCGGCCATGACCATATGGGAGCCGAATGAATGGTCCTTGAGATCATTCTTGTTGTTTTGCTCAAATTTTGCATGTTTATGTGATAATGACTTGAATTTTATGGTGAAAATTTGATAAAACTCCTTGCATGCTAAGTGATCATCTAGGTATAGCTTATGCTAGGCTTGCATGTCAATTTTATGGTAGAATATATGTAGAAAATGTGTTGTTTTGGTTTGCAAAACCCGAGGACATGCATGCATGTGGATTTCTCTTAGAATGTTATAAGATTTTGATCATTTAGAAAGATTTTGTTAGTGAGCCTTAATTTCAGTAGGAATAATGTGTTAATATTGATTTATTCTTCTTGTTGCATGGTAATAATTCGTGGTTATCTTTTATAAAATGCATATCTTGTGGTTTCAAAACTTAATGATTGGTGAGTTGAGAAATGTGATCTCTTTTGTTTTGCCATAATTGTACCTTAGGTAAGGATGATCTCACCCAAGGTTATTTTGAGAATAAGGGAGTTAATTCAGTAGAATACCATGTATAAGTCTTGGTTTAAGTATTGAGTTGTTGTTAGTTGAGTTTGTCAAGTCAAAACCTTGGAGAAATGAGAGTTATAGTTTCTGCAGAAAATCAGTTTAGTACCCTGAGGTTTAGAGTGAGTTTTGACCATGTCATTGATGTGCACTTTGAGGCCCAAGCTATCAGAAGTTAGTATTGGGAGTATATAAAAGGTTTTAGGAGTTGGTTCGAGGTTTGCATGTCTTTTGGTTAGGTACACAAGTAGAATAACAAAATCTGTCCAGCAGGGGACAGTTTTGCTGCAACTTAGAAATAGGAAGATTTGACCATGTCATGGGTAGGCCCTCATTAGGCCCTATTGGGCCTTAGTTAGAGGGAGTGTCAGAGAAGTTTTTCCAACCATAGTTCATAGGATATGAGTTAGAACCACGTGTCACAAGTTAATTCAAGACAGGACGTTTTCTGCCAAGAAAAACAGGGGAACCTTGGACTTTTAGCTTAGGCCCAAGAACGCCCAAGCCAGGCCCTTGAGCCACATCAAGTTTGTGAGATGCCCTTAGGTCAGGAGAGTCTTGTGTAAAAGTTTTGAAGGAAAACTTGTAGTTTAAGAGTGTCTAATGCACTCAAGAAACCATAGTTGTCATCCTAAAATTTGCACCAGTGAGCGCTTTCACTTATCACATAGTTTTAGAACACTTAGAGGTGAGTATTAGGTCGACCACCATAGTTGTAAGATGGTATAAAGTCAGTAGAGCTAAAGGCACAAGTGACGGTCAATAGGGTTTGGATAATTTAGGAAAGGCACATCGAGTTAGGAAGCCAAAATTAGAAGACCTTGTCTAGTTTAGCGACCAAGTGACTTAAGTGGTGAGTCGAGATCATCCAAGCCTAGTGTTGCATTATGGTATATATGGTGTTATTTGGTGTTATATATGATATGTGAATATGTGGCTATGTGTGTACTTTTGTAATTTAAAAGTGAATATAAAATTAAGTGCGTATAGGCCTAAGTGCCATCCGTGTTTAATTTCAAGTTGTAAATAGGTTAAGATGGTAAGAATATATTATAATGAGGATTATTATTATTATTATGTAGGATCTCGAGATGAGGGAAAACTTTCCATAAAGGTCGAGTGAAGCTCCAATTGCTCCTACCAGTCAGACCAGACCAGCCTTTCTCAAGGCAAGTGATTCAATTTGACCTTCGTATTTACTGCTAATAGTTCATACATTGCTACAACTATCCTGTGTCATTTGATTTATTAAATCAAGCGTATCTTATGTTTATCTTTGAATTATATAGAGATGCCATGAACCCTCGAGTACGTATTGCAAGTAGTTCAAAAGTCTTTTCATGACAGTTGAATGCCATGATAAAATAAAGAGTTGTTATAATACTTGATTGATCCTCTTGATTAACATGCTAATGATTCCTAAGTATTAATATCTCACCCTGAAACTTGAACCCCTAAAGAACCTTACCTTGAACTCTGATAGTCAGATACTTACCAAAGTGATTCCTCATTGATTGATACCCTCTTTCTTATCCTAAAGCTTGACAATTCTGATATATCCTGAGTTAAAGATCATTTCTGCATACCCTAACACCCTTAGTATTCATGAAGCCTACCTTCTTGATCATCCAGCACTTGAACCTTGATGAGAAACCATTGCTTAAAGCCCAATTTGGCATTACCCTTTTATAATATCCAATAGCCTCACTGAATTCCCTTATCTAAATCTTTGAGATATGAAAACCATTCAGTTACTTTAATAGAGTATAGATTTGTGAATCATGGCCCTGATATTTAGTACCATATTTCCCGTGTTTCGAGTTGATCTATATTCCCTTAAAAAAATGTTTACTCTTAAAAGAGATTTTATTATAATTCGGCATCAGTTTTTGAAATAAATAAAATGTGGGTTTTCAGTCCCAAAGGGGGATAAATGTTTTCTTTGAATAGTGGATCTGGACTGAGACGCGAGTCCTTTCCACACTTATATTAGGCTTAAAAGTTGCCTAGGGATTCCCGTTAATGTATTAGAACCCAGCGAGGTTCGGGATTACTTCGCGGCTGATCACCGGCTGTAATCCGTAGCGTCATAAAATGATTTTGATTAAGACATGATTTTAAAATTGTTTTGATACAAGCAAAATGATGCCATCTCACACAGTTTTATCTCTCGTTACCATTGGTTATGTCTTTCTATTGTCATTCTTTAATGTATATCTCGATTTATGTTTTGTGTCGTACTGTTAGCACTTGTTGAGCATTTGGCTCACTCCTTGCTTTACCCTGATATTATAGCTAGCAGCTATGGTTAGATTCAAGTAGACTGCCCGTAAGACCTGTGATGCTGATGCTTATGTTCGAGCTCAGGTAGAATATGTGATAGTAGTTTTTGTGAGGACTCAGTATTCAAAATCAGATGTAATAGTTGGTAGTGTTGGGCTGTTCCAAACCCTAAACTGTAAGATGTTGGATTTGGTTGTGTTATCTCTTTTAAAATTTTGTAATATCTATATTTAATTTGCTGTTTAAGTTGGGGGCGTGACATTAACCCTGATTGCTCTATATGTCTATATATATGTGTGTCTCTGTGTATATGCTTATGTGGGTGTGTATGTTTTAGTGTGTGTTTTGTGCGTGTAATCGCGACTGGTCTGTGCTGGTTCCTTTGTTGTCGTTTTCTTCTGTTCTTTTGGGGTTACCTCCGGTTCTCTGGCGAGGTGGCCCTGTACAGTGGTTGTGCGTGTTTAACACGCGAGTGTGTGCCGGGTGTGAAGTGTGCAGTGCGGTGTTGTATTGTAATTGCTGGCTGTTGTGTTATTTTGATTATTTCTGAAATTATTCTTACTGTTTTGCAGGAATTATTGATTACAATTCGTGAAATAAATTAATTTTGTACGGAAAATTAAATTTAATCGGTGAAGTACGCGTTGGAAACCCGAAATTAATCGGGTACCCGTGAATTTTACCGCCGTCAGTGATGAGCCTCGGCGAGCCGACGGTGGACGATGATGATGTATATATGAGTCCTAATATTTTAAAATAAATATATTAATTCATAAAATTATCTTTGAAACGAGAATTTGATTTTTTTTTACATTAAATTCGAGTACGTAATTTAGTTGACGAATTGTGATTGGATTGATAGTTGGGTTGAACTGATGGTTGGGATTGTGGTTGTTGCGAATTGGATTATTATTATTGAATTGACGTCAACTGATGTTTCGACGGGTAGTCCGATAAATAAAGGAGACGCTGCCTGATTTCCGGGAAACTGAATTATGTAAATGCGGGAACGTATCCAATGATTATCGGGACATCGAGTGACTATATGTATATGTGTATGCTTTATATACGAAACTTGGTTGTACGATGTAATGAAATATTTTGCCAAATCGATAACCTGATTTCGTAAAATAAAGAGTATATATATATATATATTTTCCGAAAATAAACGCCGAACCGATCCTCGAGATTGTGAACCCTATTTGTTGCGTGTGTTATTATAATATTCATAATTACGAGTCGGGTTTGATTATCGTTGGATAAGGAATTAGTATCGAGGATATGTCAAGCATACCTAGACGTCTAACGTAGAGTATTTCGACCCTGTAGGTTATAGTCGGGAACCTGAAAGTGGACGATGGACTAAAGATAACATAGTGGTCAGTCGACGAGCTCAGTAAAGTTTCAACAGAAAGACCTGAGTGTCAAAGTCGAATCCAATGGGATCTAGTGGTTGGACGTTAGAACCTGAGCAGCAGAGTCGGCTCAGAGTGGATCAGTAATAGTTGTAAAGCCTTGTAAGGCAAGTATATCTGAACTTTTCTTCAAAATATATTACCAACATTTTTGAACTGTTTCATAACATGTTACTATTATTAAACGTAACTCCTGTTTTATAATGCATATGCTTCAAACTATTTACCCTTAAACCCTGATTCTTTCTTGATCTTGAGCCGTAAGCCTTATTCTTTGCAAACCGTCCTTTGTTGATCCTTAGACACCAAACCATACAAATATAATACTACTCTTCAAAGATGTAATTACCAAACACCAAACACTGAAAGAGAATGATTTGAAAACACAGAAACTTTTATACTCCAATCATTCTTAATAACATCAAAGAACCATATCCTGAAAAATCATTACTGGTCTGATACCTGACCCTTGTACAAACTGAAAACCGTTTCACATACGTACCATGATATACCCTTGTGATATCCATGAGTTTTCTTACGTTTTTATGCAAATGTTTAATCTTCATTGATTATGATCTTGTTTTATTGAATCACATTGTTATCATATTGAACTCCTTTAGGATTGGATAGTTTTTATATATGTGGACCAGATTCGTGGTCAGACCATACCAATGGTCAAGTTAGGCCAACGTGTGCCTTGGATCCAGTAATTAGAGCAGTGCTGTGTGCTTGCTTGGGGTTAGTGCGTGACTGATCAGCAGCCTAACCTTAGTTTTTAAAAACTTAAAATGAATATCCAATTCTAATGATTAGTTAAAAAAAGCTTGATTCCTTTGAATCATCTCATTTGATCATTTTTTAACCTCAGTTATCACTATTATGACTTGCTGAGCTAGTTAGCTCACCCTTGCGATTCTTTTATATATTTTACAGTTGAAAAGAATGTGGATGATAGTGAAGTTATTCAGTCCAAAGTGCGGGCTAAGGTTCCAGATGAGTTGAATCGAGCTAGTAGAAGCTTCATGCGATATAGAGATAGTCAGATTGTAAGAATGATTTTATTATCAATTGTAAGTTAAATTAGTCGGGATTTGGTACATTGTAATAAAGGTTAAGATTTTGGCTTGTTTTCATACTTTAACCTGTTGCGATCCGTGGTTATGTGAAACAGGGTCATTGCAAATAATATTTCCTATACAGGTTTATATTGTACATGTGTTGTGGACCCCAAACTTCTGACCCGGGTTTGGAGGACGCCACAGGTTGGTGTCAGAGCTACAGGTTATAAGTCACTGAAATAAGCCTAGATTGTCGGGATTGGGTAGAGGGTTAGAATTAGGAATAGGAAGTAGGAAGGTAAGTCATCGTGAGGTTGAGTGTGATTGTATAGTAGGTCTCCAGCACGGTTCGTATTGCGATTCGGGATTCTTAGCTTGCGACGTGATTTCCAGACAACGGCAATGGCAGATCCTGATTTCCCGATGTCATTTGATCGTTTGGAGCATTCCGTTGGAGGATCATCATCTTCTCTCAGATTTGATTTGCACCTTCTTCCTCCACCAGTATTAATGGCACTATCTTCTGTTATAACAGTTGCACTTCTTCAAGCTATTCTACGCTACTTTTCCACCTCTTAATATGAGATTACCTATTCAAGAACCTCCATCTGGTTATTCTTGTTCTACTGGACATTCGGCTATGAGTGTATCTCTTTAGTTTACCCTACATCCTTTTCTATACCCTCAGTTTATAACTTGTCCTATGAAGCGATTGTACCTACGAGGATGGATTCGAGAGTTACAGTAAATGGGGAGCACTTGGGATATAAATAAAGGTGAGAAGAAGTTTAGAGAGAAGATTTAAGTATTTCAGAGGATAACTGTTATCGGGTTAAAAGAAGTCATTAAGTGACTAAGCCACCCGTGGATAATTAATGGATGAATTAGATGAATTTTGAAAGAGTTAGAGAGAAAGGTATAAATTTGGAATTTTTGGTGGAATTAAATGATGGTGCTATGATAAATGTGATATGTAAAGTAGTGATGTGATGTGATACAGGTAAACTTTGTTCTATGAAATAGACTTGTGGACTATTGGATAGCCTGTTCTATTTAACTACTGCAATGATAATGTCGGGAGTATCACCAGTATGGGAGCCTTGATGTGAAACTACGGATAAGATAATGTACGACAACAATTGAAGTTTCATTGATTAAGGAAGGTAAATGGACACGATGAAGAAGAAAAGGTAGATTGAAGCGAATGGACCTTTATATGATCGATCCATTAATTTAGTACCTTGTTATAGGTCGGAAGGACAACCAACTCATATAGTAAGGACAACCAGGTTTGTGATTTTCCTAACTTTTTAAACAAGTTTTTGAAAAAGATTTTCCTTTACAAATTTCTAAAAGCCTTTTCGAATAAAATGATTTTTAAACATTGGTTGCCAAGTTACTACTTGAGTTCCTGTTTGTTAGAAAGCCCGGATTACTTGGGAGGATGCTGTTTCAGACTTAGTATTGCTAATTTTGAGAATGAAGTAACCTATGATTATGAAGAAGTTGATTATTCCTAACAGTAAAGTGCAAGTATTGTTTGATAAAAATTTACAACAGAATCAGCGTATGGAGTAACTATACATTCAATTACTAGGACTATCAGAGTTCGAAGAATTCATTGATTTAACAGAAGTCGGAGCGTGATCGAAGAAGATTGGAAAGATTTCCATACCTCTCTAAAAGCATAATATTATTAATAAGAGGATCGTTATGTCGAATGGTACATGGTTATTCTAAATTAAAAGAGGAATCTCGAAGTTACCTGGTAGGAACACCATTATGATCGAATTGTTAAGGAATTTTACGTGTAAGTGCGATGTTAAAAACGCCAAACTTAGCAAATAAGAATTCATTATAATGCTTAGTTTGCGAAGACATTTCAACGAACTTTCTAAAGTTGTTATATGATGCAATTGGGATATGATCGAACAAGCTCGAAAGATGAATACAAATAAAATGTGGATGGTGACCAATGGTATCGTTCTTGCCTTCAATATTACAGCATATATTCCTATTCAATCCCTAAAAATGTATGAACTTCTTTTCTTAAATAAACTCTTTGCTATGATATCGAAAAGGAGGATATTGCATTCCTTTCAAATTTAATTGTTTCCTCAAGTTTAACTTTCGGATTGGGACAAATAGTGTTATTGTGAGACACTTTGTCGGAATGATGAAGAGTCGGTGGGACGCCACCTAATCATGTGCTGTATGCCAAATGGTATGAAAGACTGGCCATCTTAAGTACCAATGTGGTTGTCTCATTCATATTTAAATCCTTATTTTTTCTTTATTTTCAACTCTAATTTTTGTTGAATTATGAATCCTTCTAGTTGCTTTGTTGTACTGTCATTCTTTACAAGAGTTTTTCAAAAAGAAATCAACATATTATGGACCAAGCGGGCAAAGTTCCATCTACCTCTCACGCATGGAAAGAAAACAAGGGCATATGGCGAGAATTGCAAATCACTAACCCAGTCAGGGATGCACTAAGAGTCAAGGGAATCTACTCCAATGAGGAATACGTCTCCGAGAACGAGAATATGCGATTTTCCTGTGAAATATGTTATTCAGAATACGGACGTGATGATATGGATGATCAGGGTGAATACCTTATGTGTTAAAGTATTAAAAGATGTGGGAGAAACTTAATTGTTTATCTCTCAAGGTTTTGTTGATAAAATAAATTACCCTGTTGAATTGATAAGATTGTGATTAAAGGACTAGCAAGTCAAGAATGTGAAATTACTAAATAAGTAAGTATCAATGGTGAAAGTGAGATTTCTGACAATAAGTTTGTGAGGATTTGATATTAATCTAAGGAATGAATTAACTAATTAAGCGTGATGTCCAGATGGATCGTCGTGATGAAAAGATAGTTCTGAAGACGCCAAATGATAAGGTGGTGAAGTTCAGAAGATGAGAGAAGGTAAAGTATTTGTTAACGATGACTTAAGCTAAGAGGTTACGGTGACTAGGAGGTAAGCACTATGGTGATTATGGATAGAAGTTAGGAGTAAACAGAATTTGAAGATTTTATAGTCTCAAGATATATTCCAGACGAATTACCAAGATTTTCTCCAGATAGGAAAATGAAGCTCGCGATTGACTTAACACTTGAAACGAAGCCAGTAACCAAGGCCTTCCACAAAATGGCATCAGTTAGAATGAGGAAATTAGCAAAGGAGATGCAAGAGATGTTAGAAGAAGAAGCAATTAAACCCAGTGTATCCCATGAAGTGCACCAGTACTATTTGTTAATAAGAAAATGGAAGTATGAGATTATGCGTCGACTAAAGCCAGCTCAAAAAGTTTACTATCAAGAGTAAGTATCTGTTGCCTCGAACTACTGATTTGTTGATCAAACAGAAGAAGCAAAGTATTTTATAAAATTGATTTAAGATCTGGGTGTTACCAATTAGAGATTGAACCTATGGACATAATCTTTAAGAAATATCTGGATGAGTTGTAATTATGTTACTTAAAGTCAATGGAGGACCGTGCGAAGCATTTAATGACAACTGAGGAATCAGAGAAGAAAGAAGTTGTATGTAAAGTTTGCAAGGTGAAATTTTTGATAAAAAACATAAGTAATCAGTGAGGAGTAGACCAAAGGAGATCCGGTAGAAATTAAAGTTACTATGAATAAAGAAAGGCCAAAAGTATCAATAAAAGTAAGAAGTTTCACTATGGACCGATTATTACTGAAAATTTATGCAGAATTTCTTGAAAAGTTGCAATACCTTTGGCGAAGCTAATCAGGAAAAGCAAGAAGTTTATATGAAATGGAGAAGAGTGAAGAAAGTTTTGTGAAGTTAAATGAAAGAATGGCTACAACACCTGCTTTATTACTTTGAAGGTATTAAAGAGATTTGGTAGTTTATAGTGATGCTTCTCATAAGGGAGTAGGATGTGTGTTGATGCAGTATAATAAAGTTATTGTATATGCACCCAGACAACCGAAATCTTATGAGCAGAAGTATCCTAATCATAACTGGGACTAGCAGTAATAATATTTGTTTCAAAAGATTGGGAAACATGATATGTATGGAGAAAATTATAAGATCTATACGAACTATAAGAGTTCAAAGTATGTATCCACGAGGAAAAGCAAATGTAGTAGCAAGCAATAAGCAAAAAGGAGAAAATAAACATAAGGACTGCACCGAAAAAGAATTACCCATATAATTTCAGAAATTGGAGTTGGAAATCAGATATATATAATCCCAAGAAAACAAGGATGGGTAGTATGACCTTTTAATCAAAATTATTAAGAAGAGATAAAGAGATGTTAAGAGAGGATAATGGATCACGATATTAGCAGTTAGTAAGAGGAAATTTATGCACCCAGGAAAATGATCACGATATCTCCAGATTTTCTTCCAGCACTTGGATGCTACAAGTAGAGGAATTAAGAAATAAGATCCCATAGGAAAATTCACAACATTAAGTATTTAAGTTATTAAAGAGATGTCAAGATATTGAAAATTGAAGAAAAATAGTGATAACTAGGTAAGAGAAGGAAATTTCAAAATGGATTAGGAAGTGTTAGACAGGTCAAAAAAAAACTTAAGGAAAAGTATCAAAGGCCTAATGAACAAGGCAGACCAAGGAGTGGTTTTATCAAAAGTGAATCATAAAGTATACCAGTGAGGTTGTTGAAGAAAAGGAATAAAATTATGACATTGTGTACTGATTATCGGAAGTTTACCAAAACAATGAATAAGAATAAGTGACCCCTACGAAGAATTGATTACTTACGAGACCTAATTCAAGAAGTGTGTTATGTCTCAAGGATTAACTTAAGATCTGACCTGAGAAAATATCAGGGATAATGATTAAAGTAATTTCAGAGCATTGCAAACTCTGATGATATTATGTGAAATGACAAGTGTATCAGGTGGCTATAAGGAATTAAGGAACATGGTGTATAAGGAGTATTTGGATAAGCAAACGGTATTTATTGATAACATCCTCAGCTACTCAAGGAATAAGAGAGTCTGCGTGGGATGCCCAAGGATTTTTCTCCAAAGATCAGAAGAAAAGCAACTATATGTTGAGTCTTCGAGAATGAAATTTTAATTAGGGTTAACAAAAGATTCTGAATTAATCCATTAACAACTACCTAAAGCAAAGTTGTATGGTAACAAATGCATTATGTCGACAGAAAAGAATTGGATGTAATTAAAACCATTGAGGAGTTAATAGACGAATTGGAAAGAATGGAATTTGAAGTTCAAATACTTAAAGGTGATAATACGTGAACATATGAGACTACTTTTCAGCCTTAACTGATGAAAAAAAGTAAGAGATGCTTAAACATTTAGAAACTAAGTTGGAAATGAGCACCGCCTATCATCCTTAAACGGAGAGTCAAAGTATGGAAGTGATTCAGGAAATATAAGATATGTTGAGAGATTGAGTTTTAAGGAAACACTGAAATGATCATTTATCATCGATGTCAGCTTCGGAATGTTACTTTACTAAGCTTCATGTGAACGCGAGTGTAGGTCCCCATTTTTATTGAGATAAAGTGAGAGAAAGAAAGTTGTTAAATTCTAAGTTAATTCAGCACACAAGAGCATAGGGATATTGATTAAAGCAGCTTGGAGTAAACAAAGAAAGAAGGCGAAATTATATCGAGAGAAAATATGAGTATAGAAATAGGACCAGTAGTGTTAGTACAAGTTTCATCTTGAAAGAGACTGGATAAGTCTAAGTAGAAGGGACAGGTTAAGTCCTAAAAGTAGTAAACCATTCTCGAAGTATTGATAAATATAGATAAAGTTGTTCATGAATTGATATTATCATCGCAACAGTGTGTACATATAATGTGTTTGGCCTGTCAAGGTTAAAGCGATAAGTACTGGATTTGAATTAAGTGATTGGTTAAGAGCCAATGGGCTCTTGTTTAAGCTTATTTTGCATATAGTAATCGATCCAAATTCTTGATCGTTAAAGGCGAGTTATTGGAAATGAGTGTATGTCTATAGTAAGTACGTTTGAAATCCTTGAGTAGAAGAGTCTACTTGGAAACTAGAGTCAGATATGCTTGACAAATATCCTCACTTGTTTAGTTAGACCATATTCTGAGGACAGAATCTTTTTAAGGGGGGAAGGATATAACGACTTGTGTATTTTTTAAATTATTTAAATTTGTGATTATTATGGAAATTATTAAATAAAGTGTGTGTGTTACGACCGGCATTTTATGTAATATTATTTGTGAATAATATTAAGTTAAATAAAAATATATTCAATGCTTGTACGTTTGTGTGAGTGAAAATTTCTGCATTTTAAATTTGCTTTGGGTAGTATATGATTTTTCAAAGCAAGAATTTATTTAATTTCTTTATTTTTGATTTATAAGGAATATTCTAAGCTTTGGAAAATTTTTCTTTTAAAAGACATTTTGTACACAAATTTTGAAAATGATTTTATAAAGTCTCTAAAAATCCAAGTTATTTTATGGTATAAATTTTATAATTTTTGAACTTGTACTTTATTATATAAAAATAAATCTTTGGAAATTAGTTGCTTAATAATTATCAAATTACATGAATAACCTTGCATGCAAACTCTCTTCTATTTAACCAAAGGGCAAAGAAGACATTCTCCACCCCACTAACTCACATTTTGCTAGCCAAATTACCTCCTTGACCTTGCATGCAAACTTGCCTAACTTTAGCTAGAGGGTTACTCTTGTCATTTCCTAAATCCACTCACATTTAGTCTAGTCAAAGACATAAAAACAAAACTAAAGTGATGATCACTCCATTTTCACTCCACCCTCCCCTTTTCTCCTCCCTCCCTCTCGGCTCAACCCTCACTCTCGGCCATCCCATAGCCGAGGCCCTCCATCCCCTTCATTTCTTCATTCTTTCACCCAAACAATCATCTTATATTCAAGTAATTTTACTCCCTATATGTTATTCTTATATATTTCAAAAGTATAGAGTGAAAAACCTATGTTTTGACCTTGCATGGTGATGTTTTTGCTAAACTCAAAGTGAACCTCCTTGATTCTTGTGAATCTAAGGCTTTCACCATGAGTTATAGTATCATAGGGTCAAGAATGGCTAGACATAAGAGTGTTACACCTATGCGAATGCTGTTTTTACCCTAATCCATTCGGCCATGACTTGATAGGAGCCGAATGGATGGTGTTTTGTTGCCTTGTTAACATTTTTGTGTATTTTGTGATGATAACATGAATTTTGTAGTAAAGTCTTGATAAAATCCTTTTGCATGCTAGTTGATCATTTAGTTGTAATCCATGTTAGGCTTGCATGTTGAATTATGATAAAAATTTATTTGGAAATCATGTTGTTTTGGTTTGAAAAACCCGAAGGCATGCATGCATGTGGAATTCTCTTAGTTTGTTGTGAAATTTTGATCATTTGGAAAGATTTTGTTAGTGAGCCTTAATTTCAGTAGGAATAATGTGATAATATTGATTTATGCTTCTTGTTGCATGGTAATAATTTGTGGTTATCTTTTATAAAAATATATATCTTGTTGTTTCAAAAGCATGAAGATTTGCGATTTGTTAAGAGTAGTCTCTTTTGTTTTGCCATAGTTGCACCTTAGGTAAGGATGATCTCACCAAGGGTATTTTAAGAAAAAGAGAGTTAGTTCAGTAGAATACCAAGTATAGGTCTTGGTTTAAGTATTTAGTTGTTGTTAGTTGGGTTTGTCAAGTCAAAATCTTGGAAAATGAGAA